>NC_143049.1:2997500-3207500 GCF_057628025.1 Oncorhynchus mykiss
TCTCTGGCCACAATCATTCAGCTGATGGATGACAGGGGGAACTGACCCCAGATCTGTATCCATTGGTTATCTAAGGTAAAGTCAGTCTCTTAACAGTAATACACTGAGTAACGATTACACTCAGAACCCCCAGGGGAAAATATTGGGCAAAGTCCAATTTGACACAGTCACTCTTCATGAGATTAGCTTTCCTCTGTTTGCAGAGACTTTCATAGTGCATGTCTGAGTCTAATCAATATTGGAGGAGCTCCAGTGTAAAGCTCTAGGATTTTAGACTAGAGCCCAGGGCAGAACAGGGCAGGTTGCCTTTACGGTGGCTCGGAGTGGATCAGATGAGACTCTGCCTGGCAAACCTAGTGATGTCGTGAAATCAGTCTGCGGTGTTTGTGTGTGTGTGTGTGCTACCTAGCAAATCCAATGACATCATCGTGATTTAGTGATGCAGTCGGAGGGGAAATTTGGTGACTCTGTTCTCACTCAGCGCAGATGCTTAGAGGGAAGTGTGGGGGAGATTTTGAGGGGTGTGTGTGTGTGTGTGTGTGTGTGTGTGTGTATGTGTGAGGAAACCATCCAACATTCTATAGAAGTAATATCTTAATTAGGCTAACTAGGCTACCTATTCTCCACATGGTAAAACACCGAACTGCTGATAGGCTATAGTTCAGAAATACACTTTTGTAACCAACTCCTTAAATGTCCTTTCAGCCTTTCTCCTGTACTGTGATGGAAAACTGTATATGGTCATTTAGGGTTTATCAACAGTTTAAAAAAATCTGAAACGTTTTACTGCATCATAGTGTAAATGATGGTGCATTATGGGAAAATTGCTGTATTTCTAATGGTACTGTAATTCCACCCAACAGAATACAGTAGTACTCAACCATATCTTTGGAGCGCCAAAAACCTTCGGCAGCTAGTCTTAAATCTTAAATGGTTGAGCATTTAACATATTTGTCACGCTGGCATAAAGGGTCGGGAGACAGGCGCAGGAATGCGTAATCTGGGTTTTTATTACACCTAAATGACGGCGTGCCATGTAAAGGCACGGGGACAAAGACCAAACAAACACTATATAAAACACAGGTTTGAAACCCAAACAAAAGAGCGAGGAGTATCTCAAATAAATAACACAAGCGCACAATGATTATCACACGGGACGAGACCCATAATCATATGCGCAATCCACAATGACACGAAAGCCAAAACACACAGCACAGGTACTCACACGACCAACGGACATAGTAACAATAATCGACAGGACAATGGTAAACCAAGGACACACTTATACAATTACTAATCACTGGGAATAGGGGTGTGCGGTGTGCGTAATGAAAGTTCCGGAGGGATCCGTGACAATGTCCTTTTTTGTCTGTTTTGCCTTATAGTCAGTGCCAGTTTGGTAGGCATCTAGAAGTCAAGTGATGTAAAACACCAAACATTCATTAATATGCTGTAATGTTTGTAAACACTTTACCCAGCAGCCAACCAGCTTGCACCAATCCCTTGTAATTACAGTAAAATACTGTGAAATACAAACCCCTCCTCTCAAAGAATTTAATTAATCCATTCATTCATACTGATTACAGTAGCCTTTACTTTTTTACAGTAAAAGTCCTTTGATACCGTATTTATATTACAGTAGGTGTACTGTAATATGAAATACATTATTATACTTGCGACTGAGCTGCCTGTAAGCTACTGTCAAATTCATGGTAACCCCTTTACAGTGTGGAGTGTTAGCTTAGTAATGTGCTTTTCAATCCAGACAACCCTTTAGGATGTGACATTTACCTGCCAGAGAGAGTTACTGTACTGGAGACGAGGTAACACGACATCACAATCACACAGAGTCCAGCAGAGAGACAGAGAGAGATGGAGAATTTGTGCGTGCGTGCATGCTTGTACTGTGTACCTTCAGCAGCACCTAACACACTCTTACACCTTTTGGACCAATCACTAAGGAAGGGCTGCTAACAAGACACATCAGCAGCGTCCTCAGTGAGTACACTACAGTACCATCACCACCACCACCACCATCATAATCCCCATCACTTCCACCACCATTATCACACATGTACAGTATCTGTGTGTTATGTCTTTATCCACAGAGTGTTTTCCGTGGTTCTAAACCAGTATGACAGTGCTAGCAGAGCAGACCCACAACCTTATACTGTGATTTGACAAAGGAGAGCAGTCAGTTCCTGTCAGTCAGTCAGCTTCATTCAGAGAGGCTATTTATCTAGGAGAGAGGGCAGGGCAGTGTAACCTGGCAGACTGGAAACACACACACACACACACACACACACCATGCTATCTGCTCTTCCTTCTATCTGTCCAGTGAGGTGTGATTGGAAGCAGCCAAGCGTGACAACAGCCATTTAAAATACCCACCGGCTCCCTGACCAGATAACTGTAGCAGTACAGCCAAAGTCACAGGCACAACCTAGCACACACACACACACATACACACACACACACGCAAAAACCCTTGATTAAATATGTGGGAAAATCTAGCAAAATGTCTGAATTGTCTTCTCTGAGCCCATAGAGAAGAAGATAGATGATCTAATAAGTAGAATGTTCTAAGAGGATGTGATGTATAGCTACAGAGGAAAGGGTAGAGTCCTCACCTCAAAACCCATTGGAGGAGAATGTCAGAGGGCTTTCTCATCCAATGGGTTTTGAGAAGGAGGAGAGGAGAGAGGACGGCAGGAGTATGCAATTGAGATTACTCCCTGTCTCCACCCCCTTTACTCTCATTTCTCCATTTAGCTTCTTCGAATAGCTTCCGGATCACTCAAGGGATCATCTGTTCGATAGCAGTGTGTGTGTGTGTGTGTGTGTGTGTGTGTGTGTGTGTGTGTGTGTGTGTGTGTGTGTGTGTGTGTGTGTGTGTGTGTGTGTGTGTGTGTGTGTGTGTGTGTGTTACATTATGCATGGTGGCACATGGTCTTTAAATACTTCAGTGATCAAATGAAGAAGTTGCCACGCCTGCCCGCTTACAGCGATCACGTTAAAGAGGAGGGGTATCTGGTTACCTAGTGCTATCTGTCTGCTGTGTTCGTGTGTGTGTATTAGGGCTGAGAATGGCCAGGGACCTCACGACATGAAATTATCACAATACTTTGTTCTGCGATTCTCACGATTATGTATTGCGATTCGATACTGTGATTTTACTGCGATAGAGCTTTTCAAACATATTGCTCACCATATGTCTGCTGCAGAGGGACAAGAGAGAGCCATGAGTAACCACATTTTGATCAGTCATGGAAATAAAAGTGCTGAAAACAAGTTGGCTCCCTATTTAAAAAGATGGAGAACCAGCTATGAAGGAGAGTTTTAGTGCAGGTACAGCCAACTAGTGCCAAAATAATATTGAGATATTGTCAAAAACGACATCGTCAGAAATAGTATCCTGATATGTAACTATTGATTTTTTTCCCATCACTAGTGTGTGTGTGTGTGTGTGTGTGTGTGTGTGTTGCACTCTGAGGTACCTGGTGCATGTAACATGATCGACCGCCCGCCTGTCAAAGTCCCTCACACACACACACACACACACACACACACACACACACACACACACACAGGGTGTGGCCCCTCTTCCTCTTCAAACAACCTGCAGATAGACAACCAGAGCTGATATACTGAAGATAACAAGTACAGTACTAATCTACTGTGACAACAACAGGCCAAACACAACCAGCCTCATAATCTCATGTGACACTGTGTTGTTGATATTCGCTCTCTCCTGAATTATAGGGATTTATAATCTATGATTAATGAATGACTCTGCATCATGCTCTTTGCTCTATTGTTTATACAGTGTGTGTAACACTGATGTAGCCTTCCTGTGTTTATACACCGGGCTCAGAGAAATACTGGTGTAGCCTAAATAAAATCTGTGGTATTATGTAAACATGTTTGTGAGGTGATTAGAGAGGGAGTGATCAGGCCCCAACTGTATGTGTCTACCTCCGGGTCATATTCGTTAGTACACAGTACTAAACTATTTGCAACGGGAAACGAAAACAAGTTCATGTAGTCCCGTTTGGTGCCTAGTGAATACAGCCAAGGTTTTCCATGAGTTTCCTCCTGGAGCCTTGTTTGACTGGAATATTAGAGGATGATTTAGGGTGCGTCCCAAATGGCACCCTGTTCCCTATGGGCCTATGGTCAGAAGTAGTGCGCTATATAAGGAGTAGGGTGCCATTTGGGTCACAAAAATGGCCTTCCTCCTCCCTGTGGCCGTGGCATGTCTGTGTTTGGTAAGAGCCTCCCCCTGGGCTGGTGCAGGGCTGAGGGGAGGGACTGGAGAAGGCAGAAATAGCACAGGTGTGTGTGTGTGTGTGTGCGTGTGTGTGTGTGTCTCACAGCTAAGGCTGCTCTGCCAAGAATAAGAGATTAGGAGAAACTGTGCTGACCCCCTTTCCTTCCTTCTTTGAAACTGACCCAGAGGATAATGACGTGAAGTACGTTACACAATTTATCACAGGAATTACACATATTCCACACACAGACACAGACATAGACACACACACACACACACACACACACACACACACACACACACACACACACACACACACACACACACACACACTTGAACAAGTCACACACACACTAAGGTGGGAGGAGAAGGAAAGTGGTCTGTGCTGTGTGTAGTTGATGTCACCTATGATGCTTCTTCACAGAGCAGAGCAGAAGACCCAGAGGGCTTACGGTTCTTCTGCATCCATTCAGTCACTCTGTCTCTCTCTGTCTCTCTCAGAAACCACTCAGCTAGCACACAAATGCCAGAAAAGAGAGTGGAGAATAATGAAAATCTACGTGATAGAGTTTCAAGCCAGGGGCAACACAGGTCCAACTCCAACCTGTGAGATGAACTGATTCAATGTACCTAAGGACCCCAGCTGTCACATTGTGAGAGTGTGTGTGTCTGTGCAAGTCTTTTATACTGAGAGTGCTTTGAAACATAGCAACCTGTATGTTCTTCATATTTCCTATAGGATTCCACTGTCAAACAGCCAGGCTGTGTCCGTGTGAATGCAGGAATGTACTTGTCTCTTGCTGCTCTTTCCTATGTAGTGTACTACTTCCAGAAAGAGGCACACACACACACAAACGCACACACACACACACACACACACACACACAATACCAGGAGAAGCTGCTGCTCAATAAATAACTAGCAGTGTGTGTGTGTATGTAGCAGCTTTTGTATTTTTTTGTCTGTGCTAAACGTGCTCTGTGCTGCCCCCTATCTGTTCTGATTTATATGACCACTCATTAAAGGCGGTGTTAGCACCATCTGGATACGTCTCAAATGGCACCCTATTCCCTACATAGTGCACTAATTCTGACCAGAGCCCTATGGGGCCATATGGGTCCTGGTCAAAAGTAGGGCACCATATAGGGAATTGAGTACCATTTGAGATGCATCCTCTGTGAGTAGACTGCTCTGACAGTCTGTCAAGTAGCCTACACCTCCTTAGTCACCAGCACCTCCGCATTAGACCTAGCTATTATTTCTTCCCAGAAATGGACACGCTGTTTTCAAATTGGCCCACATTTGTTTCAGGTGTGTTTCAAATGAGTTTGTCTAATTTTACCTCCTCCTGATGCATGCTCATTTGCCAAATATAGAGTAATAGACTTAAATTGGTTACACAGGTTGATAGGCATACTGCCTGCATCCCAAATGGCACCCTATATAGTGCACTACTTTTGACCTGGCCCCATAGGGCTCTGGTCGACAGTAGTGCACTATATAGGGAATAGGTTGACACGTGCCAGCAGCATACCACCCTGCAGCCCACTGCTGGCTTGCTTCTGAAGCTAAGCAGGGTTGGTCCTGGTCAGTCTCTGGATGGGAGACCAGATGCTGCTGGAAGTGGTGTTGGAGTGCCAGTAGGACGCACTCTTTCCTCTGGTCTAAAAAACATTCCAATGCCCCAGGGCAGTGATTGGGGACACTGCTCTGTGTAGGGTGCCGTCTTTCGGATGGGACGTTAAACGGGTGTCCTGACTCTCTGAGGTCATTAAAGATACCATGACACTTATTGTAAGAGTAGGGGTGTTAACCCCGGTGTCCTGTAACTATTCCCCTGGTCGTTGCTGTAAATGAGAATGTGTTCTCAGTCAACTTACCTGGTTAAATGTTTTTTTTTATTTTTTTTAAATGTGTGATGGGGACTAGTAGGGCAGTGACTGTGTGACTCAGTTTATGTGCTGCTAGACTATTTCATGAGCCTGTAGAGGGAATCAGGAAGTACAGTATGGTTTTCAGAAGACTAGGAATGTCACTTTAAACCAGGAAGATGTGCAGTATATTGAAGTGGATACTGCATTGGACAGGAGGAATAAGATGACCCCCTATTCCCTATGTAGTGCACTACTTTTGACAAGAGCCCTTAGGGCCTTGGTCAAAAGTAGTGCACTACATAGGGAATACGGTGCCATTTGACACCAAGACAAAAAAATAGGCTCATATTGTTACTAAGCAGTCATTGGTAGATTATATAGTATTCTGCCCAGTTTCACAGAAGTAGTCAGAAAACAAGCTACATTTAATAGGTAGGCTATGTCTTAAAAAAGATGAAAGGTGACCCAGGTAAGTATAAATAGCTTTCTAACTTTGAATTCATGATTGATGGTCTTTCAGGTCGTCACACACAAAGTGGCGTCTCATCTTTTCTGTAAAGAGCTGCTATGCTGAGTTGGTGATGTGTGTGCCAATTGGCACCTATTCTTATAGTGATCTACTTTGGCTAGAGTCCTATAGAGGGGTTGGCTGACAACGTCACAAAAATGATGAGCGCGCATCGATGTGGCCAGAAGCCGTGCTTTGTTATGATTCTGAATGGTCAGATCGCTACCAACAATTTGGGGAATCATAGGTGGCTCGTTTTAGCTAGTTTTATCTTGTCTTGATGCCATGTCTTGTTTTGACTGATTTCATGTCAATGCTAATGTGGCTCAAATTCACTAGCTAGCAAACCAACAACTGTGACATTGTATTTGAGAGACAACAAGTGCTCATTGTGCAAATGTATTTATGTCATCAATAAACATTTGGAGACAAAATATAGTTTACATCAGAGACGCCACTAGACATTCAGAACATCCGGGTCTCAGCCCTGAAGACCTGGGGCTAACTACAGAAGGGAGGATTTTATCTCTGCGTGACCAAAATGAAGAGTCCCGCACTCTTGGCCTCGCACGCTAGCCGTAAACATTTTGCAAAAACATAGCGCTATGTTGTATATCTCACTGCTTTCCTCCATGCGCTGTGCTCTCCTGACGCCTAATAATGAACACTTCTTAATATTAATTCAATGGGTTGGGGTCAGTAAACCCATGGAATATGGTGTCAATATTTTTTTTTTTTACATCTACTAGCGAGTACAAATTACAAGTGCATAACTATATCTTAATTTTCCATGAAGAAAAATAGTTGGGAAAAGTATTTATCATTTCGTTGCAATGTTTTCATAAACCATGTCCAATATTTGACTGGCAATAGAAAAAGCCTCTTGTTGATGTTGGTGACATTACTGCTAACTAATGTGAGATTGTCATGCTGCGCTCACTGTGCAGTTTCAAAAGAATCAAAATGGTGGCAGCCTACACCACTAATGCATGTTTTGCACAAAACACTGCTACATGTAATATAGCAGGATTGGGATTTTAGGTTGACTTCCTTTGGATTACGTTTGAACTGCATAACCTCACGTTAGCAGTAGGCTTGAATTATAACTGTAGAGTGGGGGGGGGGGGGGGGGGGTGACAACTTTTGCAGATAATATGTACAAACATGCTTGAAAATCATGATTTTAGAATATTTGGGGTAATAAATCACAGATTCCAAGGTCAATTAGCTACAGAACAATATTGTTTGCGAGTTATATTACACAGTACTAGGATGTTAGTCCATCCATAAAGATAAAAAATTTAACAAAATTAAACTGTAGGTGCAAACCTGTCTATGACTTCACTCTTTCCCAAAGGTGTTAGTATGTACAGTACCAGTCAAAAGTTTGGACACACCTATTCATTCCAGGGTTTTTCTTTATTTTTAAATAATAGTGAAGACATCAAAACTATGAAATAACACATATGGAATCATGTAGTAACCAAAAAAGCATTAAACAAATTTAAATCAATTTTATATTTGAGATTCTTCAAAGCAACCACCCTTTGCCTTGGTGACAGTTTTGCGCTTTCTTGGCATTCTCTCAACCAGCTTCATGAGGCGTGGAATTCATTTAAATTAACAGGTGTGCCCTGTTAAAAGTTCATTTGTGGAATATCTTGCTGCCTTAATGCGTTTGAGCCAATCAGTTGTGTTGTGACAAGTTAGGGGTGGTATATAGAAGATAGCCCTATTTGGTAAAAGCCCAATACAATATTATGGAATGAACAGCTCAAAAACTCAAAAATGTATGCCCCATGGAAGCGCACACATCGTTTTCATGACGTTGTCAGCCAACCCATCTATGTAGCTAGATGCTAAATAATTGTATTGTAAACACACACACAATCTATTAACTTACTTCTGCAAATACAACAACCGCCTCTGTGTTTGCTGAGCTACATCTTCAATTCTGTATAGCCAGCTTTGTTTTTTCAACAGATAACCTTAATGTTAGCTAGCTAATTGAGCTGACGTTACCAAACGTAGCTACTGTCATGTTAGCCATGTTAGCCTTAAGTTAGCTAGCTATCTTTATTAGTAATTTTAGCATATTTGGACAGTACTTGATTAGACAGTAATTGGTTAGTTAGTGACACTTTGTTTGTTGTTGATGCAGAGCTCCAGCAGTTGTATTCAGTGTCCAGATAGCTAATCAATAACTGTACTGAAGTAAAAATCTGTCGTTCTGCACCGCAACTCTCTGATTCAGAGGGGTTGGGTTAAATGCGGAAGACACATTTCAGTTGAAGGCATTCAGTTGTACAACTGACTAGGTATCCCCCTTTCACTTTCCTGTCAAAAACCTGCGCATAAAATGTGCTAGGTTGCTAATGAAGCAGCACTGCTAGCTAGACTGGGTAAGTCCCTCAGTGAAGCTTTTGAGTCAACATGTTTAAATGTAAATTACTCGAATCAGGCTTACGAGGTCAATAACTCTGAATAACATCATCATGGGCTAACAAAATGTGCTATAGAAACAGCAACCTAACAAAGTTTACCTCCGGTTCTCGTTCTCATCTTTGCGCTCGCTTCCTCAGAGATTGAACAGACGCAGCACGCCGGATTAGAATTTCTTTGGACAAATAAGAAAAGACTTTGGAAAACCACTTTGACTCTGCCTCCTAAAGTGCCACCGTACACAAAAATGCTGTTATTAGGCAGCACTAAAAAGGCAGGGCAGGCAAGGGCTCATGTTTGGGAGTATTAATTGCAGTGTAGCCTAGCTGGTTTTAAACCATCCCAGCAGTGAAAAAGCCTCAGGACGGAGAGAATATAATTTGGGGCTAAAACCCTGAAAGCCCGGGTCTGGTGACCTCAATGGTTTACATGTTGTCAGCAATCTAAAACAGGGGTGTCAAACTCATTCCATGGAGGGCCTAGCGTCTGCAGGTTTTTGTTTTTCCCATTCAATTAAGACCTAGACCACTAGGTGAGGGAAGTGATTTACTAATTAGTGACCTTAATTCATCAGTCAAGGACAAGGGAGGAGCGAAAACCCGCAGACACTCGGCCCTCCATGGAATGAATTTGACACATAATCTAAGCCAACTGTGACTAGGGGGTGTTCTAGTATGTCTATTTCTATGTTGGTGGTAATATGTTTCCCAATTAGTGGCAGCTGTTTATCGTTGCCTCTGATTGGGGATCATATTTAGGTAGCCATTTCACCACCTGTGTTTTGTGGGATATTGTTTGTGTTTAGTTGCCTGTGTGCACGTCATGACTTAACGTTTCGTTGTTTCTGTATTGTTTTGTTTGTTTCAAAGAGATTAAAAAATATGTGGAACTATACTCACGCTGCGCCTTGGTCCGCTCATTACGACGATCGTGACACCAACCCATAGTTGTGCACACGTTGGTGTTGTACCTACCCGTCTATGGGTTGAGACAATATGGTTGATTGAAAAGGGTGTATAGTTTTTCACACTTGCTATTGTATTAATATTGAAGTCTCCCGAGTGGTGCAGCGGTCTAAGGCACTGCATCTCAGTGCTAGAGGCGTCACTACAGACACTGGTTCGATTCCAGGCTGCATCACAACCGGCCGTGATTAGGAGTCCCATAGGGCGGCGCACAATTGGCCCAGCGTGGTCCGGGTTAGGTTTTGGCCACAGTCTGCCATTGTAAATAAGAATTTGTTCTTAACTGACTTGCCTAGTTAAATAAAGGTAAACATATTTTTTTAAATAACCTCAATTTCACCAGCAGTACCATACTGAAATACATCACTGGCTGAGGCATTGCTCTCCATCTTGACCACTGGCCCACTACTCAAGCTTCTCTCCTCTGCTATCATATCATGGCCCTGCTCTGCCAGCTTCCACACAAAGACAAGGGAATGATGCCACACCCTGCCTCACATCATCAGTAGCAGGCTGTGCCTCTGTCATAGGAGCCTCTAGTATGAGCAAATACAATTAAAGTCTCTCTGTGTTGCTACATCCCCCCCCACTAGCCCCCCAGCTGCGGCTGCACCCGTGATTGTCTATGTCCACCCCAGCCCACCCCTCCCTACCCAACACCATCCCACCAGCTGCACACAGTCATACTCACCCTGTGTGTGCCTTGTTTCAGCCAGGTGTTTATGCAGGTCTAATTACACACAGCCATAGGAGGAGATGGGAAATTGATTTAGCGGCAAGCTGTGACGACTGGCTGTTATCTAAACACTGTGAGTGTAGCATGGTGATAACCTGCAGATAGCACTTAGATGCCCCGGGGCTGCCATCTGTCTGTCTTACTACTGCCTCTTAAGAACAAAGCAGACTGCGCAGATGAATGGTTAAAAACAACAGATCGCCTTACTATCACCTCTGACCACAGAACATCGGCGGCCATTTTCGGTTAATTTCACAACGATTCTAGCCTAGGCTATATGTTGAATCTGGCTTTTCAGATGTACTTTCCAATCTATGGCAGATGATGTATCAGTATGGCACTTCGCATCACTCATTCCAGGTTGAAACCAGACATTATTGTTCCCGCCCGGCTGCCCTACACATCATTTCATCCCAGAGCTATTTCTCCTGGAGAGTTCATCTGAAAAGGACAAACTGCAACCGGGAGGAAAAATAATCACTTGCTTATCACCCTGGAGAGAGCAAATGTATTTCACATGGCTGCAGTCACTGATTTTATCTGTAGGCACTTTGTTTTAATGGGGGACTGTGTGAAAAATTGCTGTCCATACTGCTTGAATGAACTGCTCCTGTACAGGGGCACAGGGAGGTGGGTGAAGAAGACTACGAGGAGGAGGGAGGCGGGAGGGAGGAAAGATGTTTGCATGGTGCTGGAGTGAGGAACAAGACCCATTTGAAAATGCAGGAGGGAGTGTGTGTGTGTGTGTGTGTGTGTGTGTGTGTGTGTGTGTGTGTGTGTGTGTGTGTGTGTGTGTGTGTGTGTGTGTGTGTGTGTGTGTGTGTGTGTGTGTGTGTGTGTGTGTGTGTGTGTGTGTGTGTGTGTGTGTGTGTTGGGAGCGATGAGGAGGTTGTTTAATGAGGGCTAAGAAGTGACTCCACACAGACCCGTAACTCCACACAGACACACACACATACACACGGTCACCAACACATCGATCCAGATTGTCATCGACCCCGACCTGCTCTTGTCTGGTCATGATGGCATGATCATCTGCCTGCCCGGCAGAAAACACTGAATCAGCCCAGAAGGAAATATGACTGGACTAAAGGGGAGAAGGATGCATAGGCTGTGTCCCACATGGTGTCCCATTCCCTATATAGTGCCCTACTTTTGACCAGGGCCCATAGGGCTCTGGTCAAAAGTAGTACACTATGTAGGGAATAGTGTGCCATTTGGGATGCATATTTAGCACACACATATTCTTAGCATACACAGCCTAGCTTATTTAAAGGTGCTGCTGCTCTGCATCAAATCAACACATTCTTCTCCTCTCTTATCCGTCAATGGGTCTCTCTCTCTCTCCCTCTCTATTTCTCTCTCTTTTATCTGTCAATGGGGCTGTGTGAACACTGGAACAGAGGTCTTAGGGTTCATCACTTGAGAAAATTACATTCAAGATAGCTAGCAGTGTTATTATGGATCATTTCAACTTTCAACATGTCGTAGAGAGCAAAGATTAGAGGACAAAGGTTACTCTTTATTTGTTGTATTTGGAATGATTTTACCATTCTCCATTACGTTTTCCAAACTTTTTATATCAGTTTTTCCCATTTAACAATTCCAACGCATCTTCATGTAGGCCTAGTAAATCTCTTATCTTTCTACTGAGCAGTTATAATAATAGTATGTTAGATTTCTGCAGCAACAATGCAACAGTGACCCACTAAACTGTAAGCCCAGGCACTTCGCTACCAGATTATTTTCCTCTATCTCTCATTGACTTAGCGTCCTGTCCAGGGGGTGTACTTGTACAACAAGCTACCTTACTACAGAAACAGGAGATAGGCTCCTGCTCTATGGGCTGTTCTGGCTGAGACTTACTTCTTTACTTACTTATTCATTGACCATCCTCTTTCTCTTCTCTGTGTCTCCACAGTAACAAATTACAACAATGTTGTGGAGGGCCAGTCAGACTCTGATGATGAGGACAAGCTACACATAGTGGAGGAAGACCCTGATGGTGACAGCACGGTGCCAGAAGACGCCTCAGTAGTATTAACCCAGAACGGTACAGAGACTCACCAAGACACCTGGGATGAAGGTGAGACTCTAGGCTATAGAATACGATAACTTTGTGTGTGTGTGTGTGAGTGTGTGTGTGCGTTTGTGTGTGGTTAGACTATACAGTACATACAGAACAATTACTTTTCAATTGTATTAATTTGTCTGATGCTCTAATCTAGAGCAATTTACAATCAATGTATCAACTAAGTTTAGTAGGGAGAAAATATTGCATATGACAGTCATTGCCCTTCTTCGAAATAGCTGCTATCAGCAGAATCCGTGCCAGGAAGAGAAAAACAATTGCAGGTGTGAGTGCAAAAAACTGAACATACAACCACATTGCTGTTTCGTTTTTTTGTTAACATCTTTTCATTGACTTTAGAAACACACCAACTTCAACTGGTAATGACACTGACACATCAGGCATAGTCAAGAGGTAGGACAACTACATTTACATTATCCTGCTCGACAAAGACTATGGGCATTTGGCCTAAGCTTCAACTAAGACATAGCTTTTCCCCTGGACCTGGAATGGTCTTACATGGTTTCCGTGATGTTTGTTTCACGTGGTCTGTCTCAAGGCAGTGAATTTCAGTCTTCCTGCACACTTACGTCTGATTCCCAAATGTCACCCTATTCCCTATGCAGTGCACTACTTTCGACCAGAGCCTTATGGGCCCTAGTCAAAAGTTGGTGCACTGTAAAGAGACTAGTTGTGGTTAAGATGTCTTTTTAGGTGTGGTCTGTTTGAGGATGTGCTGTAGAATTGAAGATTGCACACATGGACTGGACACCTACATGACTGCTGGCAGTTTATGCACCATTTATGCTGTTGTCTGCGTGCACACACAAAACAATGCTGGGATAAAACAACACAATTTGGATAAATATTGAACAGAACACACATTGGTTTATTTTGACTCAGCCAGTTGGGTCACAAACAACCCACTGTTTTCTTGTTGTTGATATTGGCTTTTTAAGCTATGATCCATTTGGGTCATATCAGAAGACTGGAGGCGTGGTTTAGTAGCGGTGTGGGTTTCAGATAGTTATTTTTTGCCACCTGTGAGCATATGTAATTCCATTTAATCTGTTCTGTTGTGTTGTCAACACATGTTAAGGTTGAGCACTGACACTTTTGTAGCATTAATAAAGCTAACACAAGTGTCGGAGTTCCTTAAATACCTATGTACAGTGCCTTGCGAAAGTATTCGGCCCCCTTGAACATTGCGACCTTTTGCCAAAAAAAGATATAAAGATATAAAACTGTATTTTTTTGTGAAGAATCAAGAACAACTGGGACACAATCATGAAGTGGAACGACATTTATTGGATATTTCAAACTTTTTTAACAAATCAAAAACTGATAAATTGGGCGTGCAAAATTATTTAGCCCCCTTAAGTTAATACTTTGTAGCGCCACCTTTCGCTGCGATTACAGCTGTAAGTCGCTTGGGGTATGTCTCTATCAGTTTTGCACATCGAGAGACTGACATTTTTTCCCATTCCTCCTTGCAAAACAGCTCGAGCTCAGTGAGGTTGGATGGAGAGCATTTGTGAACAGCAGTTTTCAGTTCTTTCCACAGATTCTCGATTGGATTCAGGTCTGGACTTTGACTTGGCCATTCTAACACCTGGATATGTTTATTTTTGAACCATTCCATTGTAGATTTTGCTTTATGTTTTGGATCATTGTCTTGTTGGAAGACAAATCTCCGTCCCAGTCAGTCTTTTGCAGACTCCATCAGGTTTTCTTCCAGAATGGTCCTGTATTTGGCTCCATCCATCTTCCCATCAATTTTAACCATCTTCACTTCATGATTGTGTCCCACTTGTTGTTGATTCTTCACAAAAAAATACAGTTTTATATCTTTATGTTTGAAGCCTGAAATGTGGCAAAAGGTCGCAAAGTTCAAGGGGGCCGAATACTTTCGCAAGGCACTGTATATCCCTATGCTGGGATAGTTACCCCTTTGTTATAATATTTAAATAATTATAAATTGTATATGAAAATATCTCATGTGCAAAAATATTGAAGGAACATTGAAATTTGCAGTGTACAAACTTAACACGATGAACATGAATGACATTGACTCTCACGGGTGGCCTACAATAACTATCTGAAAGCCACGCCGCAATAGGCCACACTTTTGGATTATCCAAACACGGGCTAATTTAACCATCAGTTGGGTTTTTATTCACTTTCATGCTGGGTTGATCCAGCCGAGGGGTCTTTTTTAATGTAATCCATAGGCTATTTTCAGGAGAGAGCAAATGGCGTTCCTGTTCATCATGTTATGTTCACCCTGAGGAAGGCACAGGGGTGCCGAAACATTGGCGTTTTACCCAATAAATAACTGGGAGTTTATACATATGTAGTGACTCTCTTTGCTTTATAGCTTACTGTTTATTCACCATTAGTCTGCACCTCTACACTAAATAATTGTATCTGGGTGTGCGCCAGCTCATGCTTTTATGTTTGTGCACTGCAAAATTAAATTTCCCTTCAATATTTTTGCACATTACATATTTATATATAAAATGAATGACATTATATAGCATAAAAAGGGGTAACTCTCCCAACATTGGAATACACATAGGCACTTGAGGACTGTAAGACTCATTAAGCTACAAAAGTGTCAGTACTTAACCTGTTGTCAACATGTGTTGACAACAGAACAGATTAACAGGAAATACATTTACTCTCATATGTGGTCAAAAATAACTATCTGAAAGCCACAATCCTACCAAGCTTCGCCTCCAGTCTTCTGATCTGACCCGGAAGATCATAGATAAATAACCCAACTAAGTGACCCAACTGGCTGGGTCAAAAATAACTCAACACGTGTTCTGTCCACTATTTACCCAGCTTTTTTCTCTCTCTCTCTCTCTCTCTCTCTCTCTCTCTCTCTCTCTCTCTCTCTCTCTGTCTCTGTCTCTCTCTCGCTCTCTCTCTCTCTCTCTCTCTCTCTCTCTCTCTCTCTCTCTGTCTCTGTCTCTCTCTCTCTCTCTCTCTCTCTCTCTCTCTCTCTCTCTCTCTCTCCCTCTCATCAGGTAGACTAGATATGTCACAGAACGTTGGATTTTGATGGTATTCCGCGGACACTTGCTGCCATCTTATTTACACACTTTCATACCGAAAAATGCTTGTCTAGTCCCACGTGCTGCTCAAATCAGTACTGAATTACTCAACTTTCCCCTGATACTGCAAATCTTCCTCACATAGACCCACAGAGGACCATGTTATATTTGATAGGCTGCATCCTGTAAACTAGTGCACTATATAGGTCAGGGTTTCCCAAACTCGGTCCTGGGGCCTCCCAGGGGTGCACGTTTTGTTTTTTGCCCTAGCTCTACACGGCTGACTCAAATGATCAACCCTTTTAGGTTTTAATGTAGAACCCTCTGTGGAAATACTTCAAGATGGAACCCAAAAGGGTTCTACCTGGAACCATAAAGGGTTCTTCAAAGGGTTATCCTATGGGGAAAGCCAAAGAACCCCTTTAGGTTCTAGATAGCACCTTTTTTTCTAAGAGCGTACTGTAATCCAGTGCCTGTGCCAACACTGGCCTTACTAACTCTGTTCATTTGGAAACAGTTGTGCACCCTGATCCCTCCACCTGCTCCAATACGTCTCACACAGTACGAGTGCCAAAAACATGCCTCACTCACCAAATCCCTCTTGCGCCAGGGTTGGTTCATCGTGAGAATATCTTGAGTGAGTAGGGATTTAGTAGCAGAGAATGCAACTAAAGCAGTGACACTTTTTTCTCCATCAATCTATTGGAATATGAGTCTTTCTGAAAATTGTTTAATAAAATGTATGTTAAAGGCATATAAAGGCATTTCTTCTGTAAAAAACACCTTTCTAGGAAATAATTAAGGTGAACATGATATCCTCTGTGAGTGTCCATTCTGTGTGCTGTGGGAAAGAAGAGAGATGGGAAGTTACTCCATTACGCTCTTGATTTCATATAGCCCCTGTTGGCTGGCGTCACCCGGCTTCCTGTGTGGTACTGTGAGCTGCCTGGGAGTACTGTACTCAGAGCCTGGGAGTACTCTCTCTCCCTCTCTCTCTTTTCCTGAACAGATTATCTCTACTCTCCTCAGACAGGGCGGCTACCTGTGGGAGATCTGAGACACGCACACAGGCACGTGCACACATTCACTGGGAACACCATGTCATTTCAACATGGACATTTGGGTAATATTTGGTTGAGACTTTGATCAATGAGATTTCACCCTTTATTCACCCACTTTCAACAATTTAAAAGCAAAACAAAGTTCAAATGGGAATACAATGTCAGATATTTTGTATTTATACAACAACTTAATGAGTTATCACTGTGCTTCACCTAATAGCACAACCAAATGTCCTGGATTGCACTAACCGAAAGGTTGCTGGTTTGACTATCCGAGCCGACAAGGTAAAACCTTTGCCCTTGAACAAGGCACTTAACACTCATTTTTGGTTTGAGATTTTGTGCAGATTATTATAGCAGTTGTAAAGATCTCCACAGACCTGCAACCTTTACCTGCTATATTGAACATGCAGACTTTCTATGATTACATAAGAGGACATTTAGTAATAGTGACCTCAGATTGTGGCCATAGATGTGTTAATAATTTTAAGGTTAAACAAATACGGTTACATTCGTTTGTAAGATTAACTGTAGGCTATTACAAAATTAATATGAAATTGTGTTTGGTTGACAATGCGGACAAATATCAACATTCAAAGGAGATTATTAAATATTGTTTTAGTTTTTTTTTTCACCTGTATTTAACCAGGTAGGCCAGTTGAAAAAAAGTTCTCATTTACAACTGCGACCTGGCCATGATAAAACAAAGCAGTGCGACAAAAACTACAACACAGAGTTACATTCATACATAGAAACATTAATTTGTAGTGTGTGCAAATGTAGAAGATTAGGGAGGTAAGGCAATAAATAGGCCATAGAGGCAAAACAATTACAATTTAGCATTAACCGTGGAGTGATAGATGTGCAGATGATGATATGCAAGTAGAGATACATGATAGATGATGATGATGCATATCATCATCTGCACATCTATCACTCCACGGTTAATGCTAAATTGTAATTGTTTTGCCTCTATGGCCTATTTATTGCCTTACCTCCCTAATCTTCTACATTTGCACACACTACAAATTAATGTTTCTATGTATGAATGTAACTCTGTGTTGTAGTTTTTGTCGCACTGCTTTGTTTTATCTTGGCCAGGTGCAAAAGAGAAAGCAGATAAATAACAATATGGGGATGAGGTAGTTGGGTGGGCTATTTACAGATGGGCTGTGTACAGGTAGAGTGATCAGTAAGCTGCTCTGACAGCTGATGCTTAAAGTTAGAGAGGGAGATATTAAGTCTGCAACTTCAGTGATTTTTGCAATTTGTTCCAGTCATTGGTAGCAGAGAACTGGAAAGAAAGGCGGCCAAAGGAAGTGTTGGCTTTGGGGATGACCAGTGAAATATACCTGCTGGAGGGCTTGCAATGGGTGGGTGTTGCTATGGTGACCAGTGAGCTGAGATAAGGTGGGGCTTTACCTAGCAAAGACTTCTAGATGACCTGGAGCCAGTGGGTTTGGTGACGAATATGTAGCGAGGGCCAGCCAACGAGAGCATACAGGTCGCAGTGGTGGGTAGTTTATGGGACTTTGGTGACAAAACGGATGGCACTGAGATGGAGTACATCCAGTTTGCTGAGAAGAGTGTTGGAGGCTATTTTGTAAATTACATCGCCGAAGTCAAGGATCGGTAGGATAGTCTGTTTTACGAGGGTATGTTTGTTGGCATGAGTGAAGGAGGCTTTGTTGCAAAATAGGAATCCGATTCTTGATTTAATTTTGGATTGGAGATGCTTAATGTGAGTCTGGAAGGAGAGTTTACAGTCTAACCAGACACCTAGGTAATTGTAGTTGTCCACACGGGTGCGGGCCACGGAAGGAGTGTTGTATGGCATTGAAGCTCGTTTGGAGGTTTGTTAACACAGTTTCCAAAGAAGGGCCAGATGTATACAGAAGGGTGTCATCTGCGTAGAGGTGGATCAGAGAATCCCCAGCAGCAAGAGCGACATCATTGATATATACAGAGAAAAGAGTCGGGCCGAGAACTGAACCCTGTGGCACCCCCATAGAGACTGCCAGAGGTCCGGACAACAGGCCATCCGATTTGACACACTGAACTTTATCTGAGAAGTAGTTGGTGAACCAGGCGAGGCAGTCATTTGAGAAACCAAGGCTATTGAGTCTGCCGATAAGAATGTGGTAATTGACAGAGTCAAAGGCCTTGGCCAGGTCGATGAAGACGGCTGCACAGTACTTTATTTTATCGATGGTGGTTATGATATCGTTTAGGACCTTGAGCGTGGCTGAGGTGCACCCATGACCAGCTCGGAAACCAGATTGCATAGTGGAGTAGGTACGGTGGGATTCGAAATGGTCGGTGATCTGTTTGTTAACTTGGCTTTCGAAGATTTTAGAAAGACAGGGCAGGATGGATATAGGTCTACAACAATTTGGGTCTAGAGTGTCTCCCCCTCCCCCTCTCTCTGCAGTAGATTGCAACTCCGCCCCCTTTGGCAGTTCTATCTTGTTGGAAAATGTTGTAGTTGGGGATGGAAATTTCAGGATTTTCGGTGGCCTTCCTAAGCCAGGATTCAGACACGGCTAGGACATCAGGGTTGGCGGAGTGTGCTACAGCAGTGAATAAAACAAACTTAGGGAGGAGGCTTGTAATTTTAACATGCATGAAACCAATAAATTATGTGCAGACAAGAGTATGGTAGGATGTGAGTACAGTGGAGGTAAACCTAGGCATTGAGTGACGATGAGAGCGGTTTTGTCTCTAGAGGCACTAGTTAAGCCAGCTGAGGCCACTGCATGTGTGGTAAAAGGCTTATCTAAGGCATATTGGGCAGGGCTGGGGGCTCTACAGTGAAATAAGACAATAATCACTAATCAAAACAGCAATAGACAAGTCATATTGACATTCCAATGAGTAGCAATGGGTGAGTCAGGGAGCCGATTCAGTAGTCACTACTACGCTAGGCGAGCTGGAGACACAGCGATTCATACAGCTAGCGTGCCGGGGATAGCAGATGGGCCTTCGGCGATGTCAACTGTTGACTGTTGAAACCACCTCGGACATTACATCGGCAGACCAGTCGTTGGCAGTAAATGGTCCAGGCCAATTGGCAAAAGAGGTATTGTAGCCCAAGAACTAGCTGGTGGACCTCTTAGGCAAGCCGGGAGATGTATTTATTTAACCTTTATTTAACTTGACAAGTCAATTAAGAACAAATTCTTATTTACAATGACGGCCTAGGAACAGTGGGTTAACTGCCTTGTTCAGGGGCAGAACGACAGATTTTTCCATGTCAGCTCGGGGATTCAATCTAGCAACCTTTTGGTTACTAGCCCAATACTCTAACCTCTAGGCTACCTGTCACCCCAATGGGTCTAGCTCGAGGCTAGCTCAAGGCTAACTGATGCTTGCTTTGGGACAGAGACGTTAGCCAGGAGTAGCCACTTGGATTGGAGCTAGCTAGCTGCGATGATCCGGTGTAAAGGTTCAGAGCTAGCGGTAGGAATCCGGAGATGTGGTAGAGAATTTAGAGATTTGTCTGCATTAAATCCACCACCATCAAGCATCTTAGGAAAGAGATCCTCTGGCTGTTAGCAGGCGGCGAGAAAAGGAAAACCTGCTTAACACGATGAACACGAATTACATGTACACTGACCTTGCTGTAAACCAGGCAAACCGATCTCACTTTTAAATGCAAAGCTGTCAATGATTTGGGCGGTGTTGATCTAATGGACAGATGTTAAACTCAACTGCACGGCTACATGGGAGACCTGGCCACCCATCTATCTGAGAAGATCCGATCCAGCTATCAAGCAGCTTTGCCCCTCTTGAGACGGACCTACCAGCCCCGGGAGTCAGCACGAATCCTGCGCGTATACCAACAGCCAGCGGACGCCTGGTGGCACCCTCCCCCACGGCCACCACAGTTCAGCAGGTCATTTCCCCATCGGATTCCATCACTACCACCTGTCACACCTGCTCCCGCTCTCCCTCCCTGGCGTGCAAAGGAGCCAGGCTCCCCAGCATTACGCACTCCTGCCACCATCAGTACGCACACCAGCCTTTCCCCGTCACGCGCATCAGCGTATTATTGGACTCACTTGGACTCAATCCCCTGTTTATTACCTCCCCTATACTTGTCAGTTCCCCATCTCTGTTCCCCACGGATGCCTTAATGCCCGTATGTCTTTGTATACCTGTGTGCTGACGCCGTTCCTGTCCTGTTACCCATCTGTTCCTCATTAAATGTTGACTCCCCATACCTGCTTCTCATCTCTGGCGTTGGTCCTTATAACCACCATCACTGTGGGCAGCTCGATGGTGAGAGATTTCTGTAGACCGACAAAGTTCCACTGTCACCCAGGAGCCTGTGACCATGACATCAGGTCTTTCCTCCCCACGGTAATGGCCAACTACTCCAGTATTGACACCATCGTCACCCACGTAGGTTTTAACAACCTTCGTTTTAGGCAATCTGAGAAACTGAGGGAGGACTACCATTTTTTTTAAAGACCCACGCTCGCACAGGGAAGAGAATAATTATCTCTGGCCCCCTCCCATTCTACCGATTCAGAACGTTTGAGCCGACTCTGCCCTAAAAGAGTATCTGAAAAAACTTTGCAACGACAGGAATGTCTCTTTTTGTGACAACTTGATTTGCTTTGGGAGCAACCAGCACGTTCTAAAAGAGACGGGGTTCACCCTAACCGCAGAGGTTCCACGATTATTTCCAGCAACATCACAAACTGTTTTAGAGACTGACAGACAGGGTCTGGTAGTGCTCCAGATCTCCCTTTCAGAATAAGCAAACAGAGGACTTGGAAACCATATCAACTCCTGCAGAAATGGCACTATGGTTATTGTAAGTAACCTCATTTATGTTCCTTTAACTCTTCTAGTGAGTTTATACAAACTGTCATCTCCTACCATTCTGATAGATTGGAGACTGTCAGAAAATGTGGTTGTAACGTTAATAATTTGGTTGTTATTCCATTGGTTACATCTAGGCAGGCGCCCCTAGGCAGAGTGGCCCACACTAATTGAATATGGCACTTTTAAATATTAGAGCAATCACTAGTGAAACCTTTCTCGTAAATGAACTCATTACTGAGCACAAAGTTGATTGCATGTTTCTCACTGAAACCTGGCTCTCTTCAAACTGTAGTTCAGACTCTTATTGAATCCTCCCCTGGACTACAGCTTTTCATACTCTATCAAAAAAGGGGAAAAGGGTGGAGGGGCAGCCTCTATTTTTACTAATGCTCTCAGCTGTTAGGACATTTCATTTGGCGACTTTGGGTCTTTAGAGCATCATGCTATACTGTTTAAATGTCAGACACCAGTGCTGTCCATAACCCTGTATAGGCCGCCAAAGCACTGCCCCACTTTATTTACTGATTTATCTGAACTATTGTCTGTTGTCCTTGAGAACTATGATACAAATCATTGTGTTGGGTGATTTTAATATTCATGTTGACAAAGAGACTGACTCCAAGGCCATTGAATTTATGAATCTTTTGAGCTCTATGGACTTTATCCAACATGTTTTACTGGACCCACCCATAACCGTGGCCATACTCTGGACCTGGTTAATACCAAGGGGCTTTCTACTGTTGATGTTGCTTTATCTGACCACCACTGTGTATTTTTATCTACCTTGTTGCCATAGCACAGGTTAATACTGAATGCATTATTGAGAAACACTATCTTATTTCTGAAGTTGCTACAGATTTTATTGAGTAGAAGAAGCATACTCTATCACCTATTCTGCCTTCCTCTTGTGATGATTTAGTTGATAACTTTAATAGCAAATTAAGGGCAACCATTGATGCCATAGCTACAGTAAAGTTGAAAAGGCCACATCCAAACGGATACCCCTTTGGATGAGTGAAGAAATGTATAAATTATAGAGAAATTGCAGAAAGGCAGAGTGGGAGTGGGGAGTCAACGTTGCAGGTCCATTATGATATTCTGAGAGAGCAACTTGGCATATATAACAAGGCAATTGGAAATTCCACACTGGCTTATTTTTCTAACTTGATCACTAATAATCAGAATAATGTGAGAGTGCTCTTCTCAACCATTGATGGCCTGATAAATCCAAACCCCGAAAATCTGTGAACTTTTCTCCACATCTAAATGCGATATAAGATAACATAACAAACATTAGACTGGGTATAAGTCAAGCAAGACCTGATGAGAAGTTTGATGATATGTGCCCTAGTTTACCACGCAGAGGCACTATGGATTTATTTTCCCTGGTTGACATAGACATGCTCAGGAAAGTGATATCACTACTTAAGCCGTCTACCTGCGTTCTCGATCCTATCCCCACCACCTTCTTCAAAACAGGTTTTATTTGATATCTGAAGAAGTGCAAGCTATTGTTAATCCCTCCCTGTTCACAGGCACTGCATTAAAAACTGCTATGGTAAAACCCTTTCTGAAGAAAAGTAATCTAGATTCTCCAGCTCCTAACAGTTGCCAGCCAATCTCCAACCATCCAATCTTAAGCAACATTTTGGAGAAATTGGTTTTCAAACACCTAAATGTTTTTTTAAGTGCCAATTGTTTTTATTTTTTATTTTTCAATTCTGGTTTTCGGGCCCACCACTGCCTTAGTGAAAGTGGTAAATTATCTTAGAGCCAAAACAGATGCCAAACAGCCCTCTGTCCTTGTACTTTTGGATTTAAGTGCTGCATTTAACACTGTTGACCATGATGTTCTTCTGGACAGACTGGAGAAGTGGGTTGGCCTCTCCGGTCCAGTTTTTAAATGGATTAAGACCTAGTTTACCGGTCAATAGTTTTGTGTCACCCTTGGTGAACATAACTCAAAGAAAATGGTTCCACAAGGTTCGATTTTAGGTCCGGTACTGTTCAGTTTATCAGAAAGCACAGCATTGATTTTCAATACTATGCAGGCGATACACAACTTTACATTTTTGTGTCACCAGAGGATTTTAGCTCCACGGATAAATTATTAGAATGTGTTCGTTTTTTAAATACTTGGATGGCTCACAACTTCCTAAGCTAAATCAAGACAAGAATGAGGTAATTATTGTTGGAGCCAAAGCACAGAGAGAGAATCTGGCCGCATATTTTAATTCACGGGCAAGAAAGATAAAACACCAGAGCTGTGTTTGAATACTAACATACTAACTTACTGTATACTACATACTTAATGAATATATACTACATACTATTAGTTAATTTTAGTGTACCGTAAACAAACAATATCCTTTCAGTTGAGTGTACTAGCGCTTCGCCTGTCTACTGGAAGTTGATGCTGTTGATATGCAACTTCTTGCTAGCTTGTTAGTATGACTAACAAATTACTAGCTAGACATCTTACTTCATTAACAAAATCCATTGAGAACTCACAACAACAGTACCGCTTAGCTAATAATGACGTGAATAATCAACATAACATACCGGTACATACAAGCAACTGCTGTAATGCTATGCTAGAATGTTGTGAAGCCACTCCCATTTTCTGAAAAATAGTGTCCATTGCTTGTATGCTTCGTATTTTGGCGAATGTAGTATGACTTCTGGGAACTTTTGAAAGCCATTGGTCAACTGCAAAACATACAGAATGCTGCAGCATGGGTACTGACCAAGACCAGATCTCTGCACCGCCTGCCTGTGAGTTTTAAAATTCATTCTAAGATTATTCTTTTGGTTTTTAAATCCTTCCACCATTATGCACCCCAATACATGTCAGACATGCTTTTAAGTTCTGTATCCAGTAGGTCCCTCAGGTCCTCTGGCACTGGCCTTTTAACTATCCCAAAGCCTAGGACAAAAAAACATGGAGAAGCAGTTACTATGCCCCCAGCCTCTGGAATAGCCTTCCAGAGAACCTGAGGGGGGCCAAAACTGTGGCCATTTTTGAAAGAGATCTTAAAACACACCTTTTTGGCTTTGCTGTTCCTCAGGGTGCTTTTTAGTCGTTCAGTTTTTATTGTTATTCTTTAGTTTTTGATGCTCTTATGTTTGTTGTGTAGTAAATATTTCCGTTTTTATTTTCATTGTTTTTATTTGTTTTTTCCTGTGAAGCACATTGTGTTGCATTCCATGTCTGAAATGTGCTATTTAAATAAAGCCTGATTTGATGATGACATAATCCTGTGGTTGAAATTTCACCCTCAAAACAACAGTTCGCGTTGATGACAGACAGTAAGAGAGACAGACAGACAGACACAGACAGACAGAGTATTTGGTAGCATTGCCTTTAAATTGTTTAACTTGGGTCAAACATTTCGGGTAGCCTTCCACAGGCTTCCCACAATAAGTTGGGTGAATTTTGGTCCATTCCTCCTGCCAGAGCTGGTGTAACGGAGTCAGGTTTGTAGGCCTCCTTGCTTGCACACGCTTTTTCAGTTTTGCACACAAATTTTCTATAGGATTGAGGTGCTTGTGATGGCCACTCCAATACCTTGCCTTTGTTGTCTTTAAGCCATTTTTCCACAACTTTGGAAGTAGGCTTGGGGTCATTGTCTGTTTGGAAGACCCATTTGCGACCAAGGTTTAACTTACTGACTGATGTCTTGAGATGTTGCTTCAGTATATCCAAATAATTTTCCTCCCTCATGATGCAATCTATTTTGTGAAGTGCACCAGTCCCTCTTGCAGCAAAGCCCCCCCACAACATGATGCTGCCAACTCCAAAAACTACGATCTTTGTCCCCATGTGCAGTTGCAAACCGTAGTCTGGCTTTTTTTATGGTGATTTTGGAGCAGTGGCTTCTTCCTTGCTGAGCGGCCTTTCAGGTTATGTCGATATAGGACTCGTTTTACTGTGGATATAGATACTTTTATACCTGTTTCCTCCAGAATATTCACAAGGTCCTTTGCTGTTGTTCTGGGATTGATTTGCACTTCTCGCACCAAAGTACATGAATCTCTAGGAGACAAAACGGTATGACAGAACGGTTCCTGAGCGGTATGACGGCTGCGTGGTCTCATGGTGTTTATACTTGCGTACTATTGTTTGTACAGATGAACATGGTACCTTCAGACATTTGGAAATTTCTCCCAAAGGTGAACCAGACTTGTTGAGGTCTACAATTTTTTTTCTGAGGTCTTGGCTGATTTCTTTTGATTTTCCCATGATGTCAAGCAAAGAGGCACTGAGTTTGAAGGTCTCCAATTGACTCAAATTATGTCAATTAGCCTATCAGAAGCCATGACAATTTTCTGGAATTTTCCAAGCTGTTTAAAGGGACAGTCTACTTAGTGTATGTCAACTTCTGACCCACTGGAATTGTGAACTATAGTGAAATAATCTGTCTCTAAACAATTGTTGGAAAAATTACTTGTGTCAAAGTAGATGTCCTAACCGACTTGCCAAAACTATAGATGGTTAACAATAAATTTGTGGAGTGGTTGAAAAACGAGTTTTAATGACTCCAACCTAAGTGTATGTAAACTTCCGACTTCAGCTGTAGGTAGGTAGTTAGGTAGGCAGGTTGGAAGGTAGGCAGATAGGTAGGTAGGCTGGCAGACAAACTCTCTCTCTCTTTCTTTCTCTCTCTCTCTCTCTCTCTCTCTCTCTCTCTCTCTCTCTGTCTCTCTCTCTCAATAACCCTGACCTCTTACACTCTTTCTAACCTCCATCTCTTTAAGTCACCAGCAGTCTCTGTTGACCCTGTTGGTGCTTAATGCTGGTAATTTCCTCTACAGCAGGGATAATTAGTAAAATAAAAACTCCATTTGGTTTTGGCTGGACTCCTAAATCTACCGAGAGAGAAATAGAGGGGGGAAAGAGGAGAGAGAGCGAGAGAGAGAGCATCTTATTTGAAATGGCTATATAGAGTGCATTCAGAAAGTATTCAGACCCCTTGACGTTTTCCACATTTTGTTACTTCACAGCCTTACTCTAAAATTCCTATTCAATCTACACACAACACCCCATAATGACAAAGCAAAAACAGGTTTTTAGAAATGTTTGCAAATCTATTAAAAATAAAAAAACTGAAATATCAAATTTACATAAGTATTCAGACCCTTTACTCAGTACTTTGTTGAAGCACCTTTAGCAGTGATTACAGCCTCGAATCTTCTTGGGTATGACACTACAAGCTTGGAACACCTGTATTTGGGGAGTTTATCCCATTCTTCTCTGCAGATCCTCTCAAGCTCTGTCAGGTTGGATGGGGAATGTCGCTGCACAGCTATTCTCAGGTCTCTCCAGAGATGTTCGATCAGGTTCAAGTCCGGCCTCTGGCTGGGCCACTCAAGGACATATAGAGACTTGTCCATAAACCACTCCTGCGTTGTCTTGGTTGTGTGCTTAGGTTCGTTGTCCTTTTGGAAGGTGAATGTTTACCCCACTCCAAGGTCCTGAGTTCTCTGGAGCAGGTTTTCCTCAAGGATCTCCCTGTACTTTTCTTCGTTCATCTTTCCCCCGATTCAGTCTAGTCTCCCAGTCCCTGCTGCTGAAAAACATCCCCACAGCATGATGCTGCCATCACCATGCTGGCACCATCACCATGCTGCCCCCAACCCCCCCTTGGCGGGTGACTTGGTGGTCTTGGTGGTTCCAAACTTCTTCCATTTAAGAATGAGGGAGGCCACTGTCATCTTGGGGATATTCAATGCTGCAGAAACTTTTTGATATCCTTCCCCAGATCTGTGCCTCGACACAATCCTGTCTCAGAGTTCTACGATTCCTTCGACTTCATGGCTTGGTTTTTGCTCTGACATGCACTGTTAACTGTGGAACCTTATATAGACAGGTGTGTGCCTTTCCAAATCATTACTAATTATTTGAATGTACCACAGGTGGACTCCAATCAAGTTGTAGAAACATCTCAAGGATGATCAATGGAAACAGGATGCACCTTCAATTTCGAGTCTCATAGAAAAAGTCTGAATACTTATGTAAATAAGGTATTTCTGTTTTTTGTTTTTTTAATACATCTGCAAAAATAAAAAATAAACTGTTTTCGCTTTGTCATTATGGAGTATTGTGTATTGTTTTAGAATAAGGTTTTAACGTAACAAAATGTGGAAAAAGTCAAGGGGTCTGAATACTTTCCGAATGCATTGTAGCGAACCATCTGCACCCACCTACCTCAGTAAACCTAGCACTCTCAGTGTTAAACTCTCTGTCTCCACCCCCTCCCTTTCTCACTCTGTGTTGACTAAAACCTAGGTTGAGTTATGTGAAAGGCTCTCTGTATATTTAAGCCTGGTCCCTGCTCTAGTTCCCCTCCTCTCCTGCCTAGCAGAAGAGATATATACTGCAGCAGGTAATGGCTGCTGTCATCTTATTCGATTGGCCTGATAATAGAAAAACATCTGACTTTACACTGCTAAATCACACGCTGAGCCACTCCACTCCACACCATTTGTACAGTCTGAAGTGCACTATGGGCCCAATTCCGATTTAGGAAATGTACGTTTTTCCTATGCACGCCTTTTCCTACATACTTGTCAGTAGTTGGTATTCAGCCTTGCCTCAAGCAGGTGCGTAACAGGCTTTGCAGGTGTGGTTCCCTTTGCGCACGCTGAATACATTTAATTAAACTGCTGAAAACCCTCCCACTTGCTGGCCAACAGATTTTCTCGTGGAGTTTTCATTCAATAGGGTTTTCAGGACAATTATCTTAAGCCAGACCTTTAAATACGGTTTACCTTTAATTACAATTTTGTCGATAGACTAGAATACATCAAGAGAATGGGTTCAAAATACAGGGATCAGTGAAAGGAAGCCATCTAAATATATGCATATTCGTCTCTGTTTCAGCACCAATTTGTATATTTCAAAACACTCAGATTTTGTAGATTATTTAGGGTTAGTAAAGTATGTCTGAATCATAAAAAATCTGGTTTGGAGAGCCTTTACACACAAAATATATTGATGAATCAAAAATACAGTTTGATTCATTCCTTCAGTAAAATATTAGAAGGTTGAAAAAAGTGTACATTAACGGTTGAACATTAATCCTATAAATCTACCCGAATCCTCACTAATCATGGAACTGTATGACAGTGGCCGAGTCCTCGTAAATTGTGCGTTCCATAATGATTCAAACAGGCTACATGTCCCAAATTATTGCACATTATTAGCTTAATATGATCCACTAATGCTAGCCACCACCGGGAACAACTACACAGACATGACAGATTAAAGAAAGGTAAACAGAATTAAATGGAAAAATATAAACTACAAATGAAGGAAACTAACACTAAAGTGACAGTTATAAACGTATGTGGGTATTACTGATGGTGGCTCCTGATAGTGGCTAATATTTAACATGATACAAATTGTAAAATAAAAAGCCTGGTTATATAATTAAAATGTTCTAAAGCGCACACATCAACTCGTCAGGTTCAAACCTACAGAAGCATCTCCAAATGTCATCCACGCAAATTATGATGGCACGCAATAAAAATTCTAAATAAAGGCGCAGTTATTTATAGCCTACTTTACTATGGAAAAGGGGCCACAATATATGTCATATTTATATGATTTTCAGTTTGCTTCTATTTGACTGGTTTCACATTCGTCTCCAGAGAGCTTAAGGAAAACCCATCTCCAAACGAGTTACTCATTTACCCAGCTGTTATCAGTAGCTTTAGTTTTTTCTATTGGGAAAAATATATATGCTTTTTCCACTTGGAACCGGTAGGTTCGCTAGACCTTATTCATGGTTTCCTCGTGCATATTATGAGAGAATTAAGTCAAGCTCAGAATACGGTGTATCTGTAGACACACTCCGCCACACCTTCATCTCGAATAGCATGCTATTCTCATGTTTAAATTCAAGATCAGAATACGCACTGAGAGAAAAGTGCATAAAAAGGTAATTACTTTCCATTTACGTCCGCTTAACTCGGGTCAGAATCATTCCATAGAGCACTGTGATGTGAGAGGAGAGGCAGGGAGGATTGTATAACATATTAGTAGTGTCTCTTACTCTCTACACTCGACTCTCAGCTGGTTGTTTTGGTCTCCTCTCTCGTTTCTGTCTCCATCATTCTACACTGTTGCTACTTCAGAAGCTTGAGGAATAAAACAGTTGCCGTGTTGTTTACAATTTTAAATAAAAATGACCCAGGCCAACATAGATAATAGAACAGTTCCATCTCTGTGGTGGCCAGCCCGTCCGTGGGGGTGGATTAATTTGATGTTCAACTCAGTTAATGAAAGAGCTTGTCAAACAAAAGACAGAGATTGAATGGAGTTCCCACAACTGGAGTTCCCACATATGCTGAGCAATTGTTGGCTGCTTTTCCTTCACTCTGCGGTCCAACTCATCCCGAGTGGTGCAGTGGTCTAAGTCGTCCGGGTTAGGGTTTGGCCGGGGTAGGCCGTCATTGTAAATAAGAATTTGTTCTTAACTCACTTGCCTGGTTAAATAAAGGTTAAAGGTTAAATAAATAAAAATAGGTTGGGTGAGGTCAAGTGATTGTGAAGGCCAGGTCATCTGATGCAGCATTCCATCACTCTATTTCTTGGTCAAATAGCCCTTACACAGCCTGGAGCTCTGTTGGGTCATTGTCCTGTTGAAAAACAAATTATAGTCCCACTAAGGGCACACCAGATGGGATGGCATATCGCTGCAGAATGCTGTGGTAGCCATGCTGGTTAAATCTAAATCACTGACAGTGTCACCAGCAAAGCACCATCACACCTCCTCGCTTCACGGTGGGAACCACACATGCTGAGATCATCAGTTCACGTGCTCTGCATCTCACAAAGACACGGTGGTTGGAACCAAAAATCTCAAATTTGGACAGATTTCCACCGGTCTAATGTCTATAGCTCGTGTTTCTTGGCCCAAGCAAGTTTCTTCTTCTTCTTGTTGGTATCCGTTAGTAGTGGTTTCTTTGCAGAAATTCGACCATGAATGCCTGATTTACACAGTCTCCTCTGAACAGTTGTTGTTGAGATGTGTCTGTTATTGGAACTCTGTGAACTCTAATGAACTTATTCTCTGCAGGAGAGGTAACTCTGGGTCTTCCTTTCCTGTTGCGGTCCTCATGAGAGCCAGTTTCATCATAGCGCTTTATCGTTTTTGTGACTGCAATTGAATAAACTTTAAAAGTTCTTGAAGTTTTCTGGATTGACTGACTTTCATGTTTTAAGATAATGATGGAATGCCGTTTCTCTTTGCTTATTTGAGCTGTTTTACCATAATATGAACTTGGTGTTTTACCAAATGGGGCTATCTTCTGTATAGCACCCCTACCTTTTCACAATACAACTGATTGGCTGAAATACATTAAGAAGGAAAGAAATTCCACAAATGAACTCTTAACAAGGCACACCTGCTAATTGAAATGCATTCAGGTGACTAGCTGATGAAGCTGGTTGAGAGAATTCCAAGAGTGTAAAAAGCTGTCATCAAGGCAAAGGGTGGCAACTTTGAAGAATCTCAAATGTAAAATATATTTTGATTTGTTTTAAAGAAAATTGGTTAGGTCATGATTCCATATGTGTTTTTTCATAGTTTTGATGTCTTCACTATTATTCTACAATGTAGAAATGTTTTTTTAAATAAAGAAAAACCCTGGGGGATGCCTGTTTTGCATGTTATTTTGGCATTGTCACATATCAGTATGCAAAAAAAGTGAGTGCTTCCTTGAGTAAGGCAGCTCCAAAATGCAGGTGTTTCAGCCTAGCCCAGTGATTTCTGTGGTGGTGGGGCAGCCAGCAGAAAATACAGAGCGTAGGGGTTGGTCACGTTCTCTAGTTGTGCCACGATTGGCTCAGTGTTCTGTCACTCATGGGAACATTACGTTACCGCTAAATCTATGGGTAGAGCTAGAATATTCATGCCCCTTGGGTGCTGCCATAGATTTACATTAGAAGCGCCCAAATTATGTAAAATGATCAGCAGCTTTGATTGGACTTTCAAAATCTTAGCTAGCAAGCTAGCAGTCATCATCATGAATCAAGTCGACAGTCTACTGGCAAATCATTTTTAATCCTTGTCATAATGAAGAGAATTAATGTAGAGAAATTATAGATAAAACATATCGGTGCTCATCGGCCATTGGACATAATCATTACACAACAAGTTGGAAATCGCAAATTCAACAATGAGTGGTTTGGATGGGATCAGTGACTAACAACAAGCATTGCAAAGCAATCACTAGCCTGCTATTCAGTGGAGTGGGTGTGTGGTCCCAAGTCTGTGTTTAAGGGTGTCTTTTCCAAGCTTAAAATGATAAACATTCAATATTGGCCATGGTGTCAATCCAGCATGACTTCTGCCACGCTCAGAACAACTGGAAACTGGAAACAGATTTCAGTAAGTTCAAGACAACTGGGAACTCAAAAAAACTAGCTCCGACTGGGAAAATATGTTTTGAACGGTCATCCAACTCGGAATTGCAAGTCGGGAACTCTGGCCTCTCCTAAAACTTCCGACCTGAAGATCACTGACATCATCATGATTCAACCTTGTTTTTGTCCGAGGTCCAAGTTGTCTTGAAGCACCATAAATCTAGAGAAAGCCAGACTTTGATGACAACGTTTGATGACAAAGTTAACCCACGAAGGTCCCCCGCACCACCTTCCTGTTCAAGTAACAAAGCACAACAAGGTGTGTCCAAAAATGTCTTGTATGCTGGTGCATAAATTATGTACCCGCCTCACCCAATGTGGTATGGATCTGCTATTTTTACACTTTTTAAACCGAACCCCCTTCAGAAGCTAACTAGCTACTAGCTAGTAGTCAGTTAGCCACTGCTAGCGGTCATCACCATTAACGCGGACTGCCAGCCTCAGCCCGGGCAACTCCTGCTAGCCTGCACAGCGTGATATCTACCCAGAGCATATCGGACTGCTTTTCTCTACCACATCTCCGGATTCCTACCGCAAGCTCTGAACCTTTCACTCCGGATCATCGCAGCTAGCTAGCTGCTATCCGAGAGGCTACTCCTGGCTAACGTCTCTAACATCCCCCGATGCAAGCACCAGGTAGCTTCAATTACCTCTTTTGCCAATTGGCCTGAACTCTTTGCTGCCGACACAGAGCCCCGCCGATCCATCACAACTGGTCTACCGACGTAACCGTCCGAGGGGGTTTCTGTCCCAAAGCAAGCACCAGTTAGCCTTGAGCTAGGCCCTTCTCCCGGCTAGCTGAAGAATTCCATCAGATAATTCCTGGGCTTCAATACCTCTTCTGCCAATTGGCCTGGACCCTTTGCTGCCAACACGGAGCCCCGCCAATCCATCACAACTGGTCTACCGACGTAACCGTCTGAGGGGGTTTCAACAGACTCTCCCTTTGCGATGTCCCCCTGAGCCCCATCTGCTAGCCTGCTGCTAGCCCCGGCCTGCTAGCTATCTGAATCGTCGTGCCTCCAGCTAGCCTAACTACTCACTGGACCCTATGATCACTCGGCGACACATGCCTCTCCCTAATGTCAATATGCCTTGTCCATTGCTGTTTTGGTTAGTCATTTTTGTCTTATTTCACTGTAGAGCCTCCAGCCCTGATCAATATGCCTTAGCTAGCCCTTATGTTCTTTTAGCCTTTAGCCGTACTCTTATCCTACTCCTCCTCTGTTCCTCTGGTGATTTAGAGGTTAACCCAGGCCCTGCAGCCCCCAGCACCACTCCCATTCCCCAGGCGCTCTCATTTGTTGACTTCTGTAACCGTAAAAGCATGCATATTTGGCCCTCGAGCGCCGGAGAGGGAGAGCGAGTGCAGGCGTGACAACTGTACTGTATACAAAACTGTGAATATGTACAGTTGAATTCAAAAGTTTACATACACTTAGGTTGGAGTCATTAAAACTCGTTTTTCAACCACTCCACAAATTTATTGTTAACAAACTATAGTTTTGGCAAGTCCGTTAGGACATCTACTTTGTGCATGACACATGTAATTTTTCCAACAATTGTTTACAGACAGATTATTTCACTTATAATTCACTGTATCACAATTCCAGTTGGTCAGAAGTTTACATACACTAAGTCGACTGTGCCTTTAACTTAAACAGCTTGAAAAAAATCCAGAAAATTATGTAATGGCTTTAGAAGCTTCTGATAGGCTAATTGACATCATTTGCATCAATTGGAGGTGTACCTGTGGATGTATTTCAAGACTCACCTTCCTTGCTACCTTTCTCCCAAGTCTGGTTCATCCTTGGGAGCAATTTCTAAACGCCTGAAGGTACCACTTTCATCTGTACAAACAAGAGTACGCAAGTATAAACACCATTGGACCACGCAGCTGTCATAACGCTCCAGAATAGAGATGAGATGAACGTACTTTGGTGCGAAAAGTCAATCCCAGAACAACAGAAAAGGACCTTGTGACAATTCTGGAGGAAACAGGTACAAAAGTATCGATATCCACAGTAAAACGAGTCCTATATCTACATAACCTTAAAGGCCACTCAGCAAGGAAGAAGCCACTGCTCCAAAACCACCATAAAAAAAGCCAGACTACGGTTTGCAACTGCACATGGGGACAAAGATCGTACTTTCTGGAGAAATGTCCTCTGGTCTGATGAAACAAAAATAGAACTCTTTTGGCCATAATGGCCATTGTTATGTTTGGAGGAAAAAGGGGGAGGCTTGCAAGCCGAAGAACACCATCCCAACCGTGAAGCACAGGGTTTGCAGCATCATGTTGTGCCGGTGCTTTGCTGCAGGAGGGACTGGTGCACTTCACAAAATAGATGGCATCATGAGGAAGGAACATTATGTGGATATATTGAAGCAACATCTCAAGACATCAGTCAGGAAGTTAAAGCTTGGTCGCAAATGGGTCTTCCACATGGACAATGACCCCAAGCATACTTCCAAAATTGTGGCAAAATGGCTTAAGGGCAACAAATGCAAGGTATTGGAGTGGCCATCACAAGCCCTGACCTCAATCTCATAGAAAATTTGTGGGCAGAACTGAAAAAGCTAGTGCGAGCAAGGACGCCTACAAACCTGACTCAGTTACACCAGCTCTGGGAGGAGGAATGGACCAAAATTCACCCAACTTATTGTGGGACACTTGTGGAAGGCTACCCGAAACGTTTGACCCAAGTTAAATAATTTAAAGGCAATGCTACCGAATACTAATTGAGTGTATGTAAACTTCTGACCCAGTAAATCATTCTCTCTACTATTATTCCACATTTTACATTCTTAAAATAAAGTGGTGACCCTAACTGACCTAAGACAGGGAATTTTTACTAGGATTAATTGTCAGTAACGGTGAAAAACTGAGTTTAAATGTATTTGGCTAAGTTTTATGTAAACTTCAATCTTCAACTGTATACATGAATAGTGTGTAAACAGTTTTTTTGTTGTCTCTTGGTGTCTTTCAAATATATAACTATTATTTATGTTGTGGGAATTTAATATATCTTATTTTGTTATTTTCTATAACTGTTCTGTACTTTGTCATTTATACATTTGATGTCGACCCCAGAAAGTATAGTTGCTGCATGTGCAGTAGCTAATGGGGATCATAATAAACAACACAATAACCCTACAATACATATACTACTCCACTCAGTAGACTGTTCACGTTGTTCTCTAATGCACAGCTGTAGCGCCCTCTGACACCCTGTTACAACTGTTTACTATGTGACTCTGGATGCAGTGTCCCACATGAAAAATACTACACTTTACTATTTAATACTACATTACTTACTATACTACACACAGTGGTCCTATCCCTCGATCATGTGTAGAATTTTGTAGAATACTATAGTAAATAATATAGTATTATTCACTCAAAAAAACTATGTACAGTAATGTCTGCAAAAACACTACCGTTTTTTAAAACTATAGTAAATACTACAGTATTTAATTTGCATACTGTATACCCTGGCCATTCCCCTTCCCCATGTTCAAATTAGTGCCACCCATAAGTGAGAAACCTACATGCCAAGTATGGACCATGTATTGTGTTCCCTACAGGTTATCGAAAAGAGCGAAAGCGCTGAAATATCCGTTTACACACAAGTTATACCTACCTACAGGTTGTGGGAAATGTGCTCTTACGATTTCTCCAGTCGGTTTCCTCAAGGTTTCCTCACTTCTATGTCAAAGATAATAAAACAAAAACACTACAGTAAATGCTACAATAAACTGCAGTCCGCAGAAACACTACAGTAAATGCTACAGTAAACTGCAGTCCGCAGAAACACTACAGTAAATACTACAGTAAACTGCAGTCTGCAAAAACACTACAGTAAATGCTACAGTAAACTGCAGTCCGCAGAAACACTACAGTAAATGCTACAGTATACTGCAGTGTGCAAAAACACAAGACTAAATAAATCAGTATACTGCAGTCTCTAAAAACACTAGACTAAATACATCAGTATACTATTCTGAACAAAAATAGAATTGCAACATGCAACAATTTCAACGATTTTACTGAGTTGCAGTTCATATAAGGAAATCAGTCAATTTAAATCAATTCGTTACGACCAATGGATTTCACATGACTGGGCAGGGGCCCAGCCACTTGGGAGCCAGGCCTAGCCAATCAGAATTAGTTTTTCCCCACAAAAGGGTTTTATTACAGACAGAAATACTCCTCAGTTTCACCAGCTGTCCAGGTGGCTGGTCTCAGACGATTCCACAGGTGAAGAAGCCGGATGTGGAGGTCCTGGACTGGCGTGGTTACACATGGTCTGCGGTTGTGAGGCTGATTGGAGGTGGCTTATGGTAGAGAATTAAACATTACATTCTATGCCAGCAGCTCTGGTGGACATTATTGCAGTCAGTATGCCAATTGCATGTTCCCTAAAAGCTTCAGACATCTGTGGCATTGTGTTGTGTGACAAAACTGCACATTCTATTGCCCCCAGAACAAGTTGCACCTGTGTAATGGTCATGCTATTTAGTCAGCTTTTTGATGTGCCACACCTGTCAGGTGGATGGATTATCTTGGCAAAGTAGGATGCTCACTAACAGGGATGTAAACACATTTGTGCACACAATTTGAGAGAAATACGTTATTTGTACGAATGGAACATTTCTGGGATCTTTTATTTCAACTCGTGAAAAATGGGACCAACACTTTACATGTTGCCTATTTTTTGGGGTTCAGTAAGACAATCCACAAAAGACTACATGTATTACTATAGAATACACTACAGTTTTATTTCACTACAGTATTTATACTGTAAATACTACAGTAAATACTACAGTAAAGTCTGCAGAAACACTACAGTGAATACTAGTATTTATGCCATAGTATATTATAGCATTTTTTTCTGTGGGGTTCTATTTACAGTATATCATTTCCATTGCAGTTGGACCCATGTTGGGTTGTACATTCAGTTGGGTCTGTGTGAAATGTTGTAGCGCGGTGTGGGAAAGCCTAAACAGAGGTGCACCATACGCTATTCAGACCTGGGTGTTTGTGCTATTCAGACCTGGGTGTTTGTTCTAGCCTACCTAGAGTGCCAGATGGGTGGGGTTTTCACCTTTTCAACTATTCTATTAGTGCCATTGTACCAGGCAAGCTCAATCAAGCGCTGATAAAGTATTTAAAAATATTTCAAATAGTATTTGAACCGAGGTCTGATGATTTACTGTGTTCCTCCTCACTGATATTGAACATTTTCCATTGAGGCTTTGACTGCTGCCATTCATGTTTGTATTTTAATGGGAATTACTCAAGTCTGATGATTCACAGAGAGATCAAGCATAATTAAAGAACGTGGAAGAAAATACTCAGAGGTCTCTGAAGAATGAGCTCAGAGAGTGAGAGAGAGAGAGAGAAAGAGAAGGAGAGTAAAATAGAGAAAGGAAGATAGCGAGAGTAAGAGAAAGGGGAGAGGCAGAGAGAGAGAGGTAGAGAGAGCAGGATTGTTTTGGAGAGCTGGTAAAAAAAATGAGGTCATGGGAAGTGAAAGGATTGAGGGTTAGCAGGAGTCCTGTAGCCTGGGCTCCTCCCCTCCTTTTATGAGACGGCCTTTAGCAGCAGAGCCCATAGAATTAGAATGAGTAGAACGGGGGCAGAAGCTCTGACCATGGCAATTGTGGCTGGTGAATGGGGATGTCCGTTCTACTTTATTCTAATTCTATGGCAGAATCTTCTCTCTCCAGCTGCACCTGTCCCTCTCTGGGCTGCTCTCAGCAGGAAGGGCCAGGGCCTCCTGGCACAGGTCCTGGCACCGTTTAAAATGCTTAATCCCCATGGCAACGCTATAGCTACCTGCTGAAGTTTGGGTCGTATTAAGCGATGGCTCGGATCCACTGAGTGGTGGAACCACTAAGAGGTCTTTTCAGTGGAGGAGACTGAGACTTTAAACTGTAGCTCTGTCTGTCAGTCATACTAGAATCAAGTGTCTTCTTATCTTATCCATGCTACCTAACATAAAACCCATCCATGGGAATTCAGTTTCTCTCTCAGGTTGGATTCTATCAAATCAACTTCATATAACATTTCAGAGAATTCCCACGGAGGGGTATACAGGAAGAAAAGCTCCCTTTCGTTACGGCAGGGTAGCCTAGTGGTTAGAGTCTTGGACTAGTAACCTGAAGGTTGCAAGTTCAAACCCCTGAGCTGACAAGGTACAAATCTGTCGTTCTGCTCCTGAACAGGCAGTTAACCCACCGTTCCTAGGCCGTCATTGAAAATATATATATTTTTTTAACTGACTTGCCTAGTTAAATAAAGGTAAAATAAAAATAAAACCATCATAACCAAGTTATGTTAACCAGGTCGTGTGTGTGAGCGTGTGTGTGCCCTGAGGCCAGTTTGAGCAGAGTATGTTGTGTTAATTAGAGGAAGTGGAGGAAGGGTGGTGAAGGGGAAGAGCAGAGCTTTGTATCATTGCATCCTCAGGTCAAACACACAGGTCACATTCCTCTCTAGTGTCACATTTTAATCAACCTTAATGACCTCGTTATTGTCTCTAAGGCCTAGATTCAATCAGATCAAACGTTAGCCGACACCCGCATAGCCGATGTTTTGGCGTTGGAGCTGTCAAATCGGTGAGCGACTGCTCTTGATCATTGTCATGAAGCCACACCTGCACCACTCGCGTTCGAAGCTCTCTCTCTCTCTCTCTCTCTCTCTCTCTCTCTCTCTTAAGGCTTGTAAGGACGTGAGTGTGTCATAAGTGTGGTGTGAGTCCAATATTGAGACAGGAGGTGTAGAACAGAATAACAATATGTTGTGGACACTACAATACCTGTGCTCAGAGTTTCTCTTTTGTCCTTATTGGTTGTTGTAACATATGTGATCTGCATCTGTTACTATGGTGTTACTAAGAAGAGAGGCTATACGGTAGAGTTAGAGTACCCGGTCAAAAGTTTGAACACACCTACTCATTCAAGGGTTTTTCTTTATTTTTACTATTTTCTACATTGTAGAATAATATTGAAAACATCAAGACGATGAAATAACACATATAACACCAAAAAAGTGTTAAACAAATCAAAATATATTTTATATTTGAGATTCTTCAAAGTAGCCACCCTTTGCCTTGATGATGGCTTTGCACACTCTTTGCATTCTCTCAACCAGCTTCATGAGGTTGTACATGGAATGCATTTCAATTAACAGGTCTTGTGGGAGTACAGGTCTGCAAGGAAAATGTTACAGTTGTGTAATATTCTGGACAACACAAATGCAACAGTTGTGTCCGCAGTAGAGGGTGAGTTGGTGGTTAGAGAGGTGGTGCTGGGAAGGAATGTTTAGTGCGGTTTTAGTGGGGCTGGGAAGGAAGGTTTAGTGGGGTGTTAGTGGGGCTGGGAAGGAAGGTTTAGTGGGGTGTTAGTGGGGCTGGGAAGGAAGGTTTAGTGGGGTGTTAGTGGGGCTGGGAAGGAAGGTTTAGTGGGGTGTTAGTGGGGCTGGGAAGGAAGGTTTAGTGGGGTTTTAGTGGGGCTGGGAAGGAAGGTTTAGTGGGGTGTTAGTGGGGCTGGGAAAGAAGGTTTAGTGGGGTTTTAGTGGGGCTGGGAAGGAAGGTTTAGTTGGGTTTTAGTGGGGCTGGGAAGGAAGGTTTAGTGGGGTGTTAGTGGGGCTGGGAAGGAAGGTTAGGGGGTTTTAGTGGGGCTGGGAAGGAAGGTTTAGTGTGGTTTTAGTGGGGCTGGGAAGGAAGGTTTAGTGGGGCTGGGAAGGAAGGTTTAGTGGGGTGTTAGTGGGGCTGGGAAGGAAGGTTTAGTGGGGTTTTAGTGGGGTGTTAGTGGGGCTAGGAAGGAAGGTTTAGTGGGGTGTTAGTGGGGCTGGGAAGGAAGGTTTAGTGAGGTGTTAGTGGGGCTGGGAAGGAAGGTTTAGTGGGGTGTTAGTGGGGCTGGGAAGGAAGGTTTAGTGGGGTTTTAGTGGGGCTGGGAAGGAAGGTTTAGTGGGGTGTTAGTGGGGCTGGGAAGGAATGTTTAGTGGGGTTTTAGTGGGGCTGGGAAGGAAGGTTTAGTGGGGTGTTAGTGGGGCTGGGAAGGAAGGTTTAGTGGGGTGTTAGTGGGGCTGGGAAGGAAGGTTTAGTGGGGTGTTTGTGGGGCTGGGAAGGAAGGTTTAGTGGGGTGTTCTGCTGTTGGAGTGGCATGAGAAGGAGAGAAGGAGAAGAGAAGGAGAGGAGGAGGGGATAAAGGAGAGGAGGAGGAGAGAAGGTGTCACTGGAGAAGAAAAAAGGAGGAGACAAAGAAGTGATCGACAGTGAGGGGAGGGTGCTGCCGTTGGAGATCTCAGTTTGGATGTCCAGCAGGCAGTCCTACTAACTCTCATGGCAGGCAGACCTTCCTGACCTGGGCCAGAGAAAAGGAAAACCTGCACTCACTGAAATAGTATTTTATGTTCTTTAGCAGCAGCAGAGGTCAAATGGACGTGTTTCAATGACAGCCTTCGTCAGCTTGTAAGGGCTCTCTTGCCACCTTATTAGATGGAAAGAGTCAGTCATTGTGAAGGCTTGGAGTGGTGAGTTTCACACTAATATGTGTTTATGGTTTAACCTTTCACACTTTCACTTTGTTCAATATTACTAAGGCATAGGCCTACATCAACTTGGTATATGCATGTTTTCATTTTATCCTTGCATTATTTTCAGGCCATGGTTGGAATTGTTATTCTTTTAGACACTGTTTTCAGCTGTAATTGAAATCCAATGTGCTGTGTGTATGTTTGTTTGTGAGTAATATGTGTGTGAGAGAGAGAAAGAGAGAGATGGCCCAGGGTCATGTGCTGTAGTCATGGCTATACCGTGTGAAGGGAGAGCTGGTTGAAGGCTGATTGAGGTTACAGAGACCCTGAGGCGCCCTCCAGCTGTCTGCTGTCATACTGCACACGGTCTGGAAGACTGGTCACACAATCCTGTGGTTATCTGAGAGACTAGTCACACAGAGGGAGAAGGGAGAACTGTTCTCTCATGGAATAAATGTCTCCACATGCCTAAACAGAATCACAATCTACAGACTAGATCTGAAATGATTTTAAAGTTTACATGGCTTTTGGGGATGAGTTAAAGAAGGAACCCTAATATTTTGCAGTGACATTTTAGTCCACATTAACCTGTCAACAGATTATGGTTATATGCAAAAAGTTCCTTGATACAAATGTTTGAGAGAGAGCCACTAGACATACAAAACAACCTGAACCTGCAACAGCTTCATGATATATTAAACCATGTATCCCTGTGTTTCTGTTTTGCAGTGAAGGAGGACTGTGGCTCTGAAGAAGAGGATGAGGAGGAAGGGGAAGAGGGGGAGGAGGAGGAGGGGGGTAAGGATGCCCTGGTAGAGGAGATGCTACAGTTGGGGGATACAGCGGTCATCTACCCCGAAGCTCCAGAGGACGAGCAGAAGAGCATGCCTGAGAGACGGGTCCCAGACGAGAATGGTACATCACTGCACCGTAAAACTCGTACCTCATTTTTCTACTTATAATGATGCTATCTTCAGAGAGACAGCAGAGCTTATCAGTGATTTGGCACATAAAACGTAGTCTTCCATGTTTAATGTATTTTCCTTCTCTCTATCTATATATACAGGCACGCCAGACGCTCTTTTCCAGCTCCTGACCTGCCCATACTGCTCGCGGGGCTACAAGCGCTGCACTGCCCTGAAGGAGCACATCAAGCTGCGCCACGAGAAGAGTGAGGACAACTTCAGCTGCTCCCAGTGCAGCTACACCTTCGCCTACCGCACACAGCTGGACCGTCATATGACCCAACACAAGACTCAACACAAGGAACCTGTACAGGTACCACAACCAACATGTTGGTTTGTGTGTGTGTGTGTGTGTGTGTGTGTGTGTGTGTGTGTGTGTGTGTGTGTGTGCGGGTGTGTGTGTGTGTGTGTGCGGGTGTGCCTGTCTCTGTGCCTGTTTCTTTCCTTGTCCCTGTGATTGGAGGATACCCTGTTGGAGGATTCTGGCGTTCCTACCTATTCCCGGCTGATTCCAGGGATCTCCAAACGGGATTTCTGGAAAACCTGTGTGTTTTGGGACAGTTCCCAGACTTTTGCAGCACTAATGCTGTCATTGCTTGAGCTCACTCCCCTTCACAGATTGCCTGTTATTAACATACGATCAAGTGGGCAGTCCTCCCACTTGATGTACAGTGCCAGTCAAACGTTTGGACAGACCTACTCATTCCAGGGTTTTTCTTTATTTTTACTATGTTCTACATTGTAGAATAATAGTGAAGACATCACAACAATGAAATAACACATATGGAATCATGTAGTAACCAAAAGATGGTTATACAAATAAAAATATATTTTATATTCTTCAAAGTAGCCACTCTTGGCATTCTCTCAACCAGCTTCATGAGGTAATCATCTGGACTGCATTTCAATTAAATCAAATCAAATCAAATTTATTTATATAGCCCTTCGTACATCAGCTGATATCTCAAAGTGCTGTACAGAAACCCAGCCTAAAACCCCAAACAGCAAGCAATGCAAGTGTAGAAGCACGGTGGCTAGGAAAAACTCCCTAGAAAGGCCAAAACCTAGGAAGAAACCTAGAGAGGAACCAGGCTATGTGGGGTGGCCAGTCCTCTTCTGGCTGTGTTACACAGCTGTGTTAAACAGGTGTGTTAAAAGTTAATTTGTGGAATTTCTTTCCTTCTTAATGCATTTGAGCTTTAAGGTAAGGGGGTATACAGAAGATAGCCCTATTTGGTAAAATATCAAGTCAATATTATGGCAAGAACACCTCTAATATGCAGAGAGGAACGACAGTTAATCATTACTTGAGGACATAAAGGTCAGTCAATCCGGAAAATTTCAAGAACTTTTAAAGTTTCTTCAAGTGCAGTCGCAAAAAACATCAAGTTCAATGATGAAACTGGCTCTCATGTGGACCGCCACAGGAAAGGAAGACCCAGAGTTATCTCTGCTGCAGAGGATATGTTCATTAGAGTTACCAGCCTCAGAAATTGCAGCACAAATAAATGCTTCACAGAGTTCAAGTAACTGACACATCTCAACATCAACTGTTCAGAGGAGACTGCGTGAATCAGGCCTTCATGGTTGAATTGCTACAAAGAAACCACTACTAAAGGATACCAATAATGAGAAGAAACTTGCTTGGGCCAAGAAACACGAGCAATAGACATTAGACTGGTGGAAATCTGTCCTTTGGTCTGGAGTCTAAATTTGAGATTTTGGTTCCAACCGCCGTGTCTTTTGTGAGACGCAGAGTAGGTGAACGGATGATCTCCGCATGTGTGGTTCCCACTGTGAAGCATGGAGGAGGAGGTGTGATGGTGTGGGGGTGCTTTGTTGGTGACATTGCCTGTTATTTATTTAGAATTTAAGCCACACTTGACCAGCATGGCTACCACAGCATTCTGCAGCGATACGCCATTCCATCTGGTTTTGGCTTAGTGGGAATATAATTTGTTTTTCAACAGGACAACGACACAACACACCTCCAGGTTGTGTAAGGGCTATTTGACCAAGAAGGAGAGTGATGGAGTGTTGCATCAAATGACCTGGCCTCCACAATCACCCGACCTCAACCCAATTGAGGTGGTTAGGGATGAGTTGGACCGCAGTGTGAAGGAAAAGCAGCCAACAAGAGCTCAGCATATGTGGGAACTCCTTCAAGACTGTTGGAAAAGCATTCCAGGTGAAGCTGGTTGAGAAAATTCCAAGAGTGTGTAAAGCTGTCGTCAAGGCAAAGGGTGGCTACTTTAAAGAAGTAGCCATCCTTCCCAGCCCCACTAACACCCCACTAAACGTAAAGAATTTTGATTTGTATGACACTTTTTTGGTTACTACATGATTCCATATGTGTTATTTCATATGTGAGATGATGTCTTCACTATTATTCTACAATGTAGGAAATAGTACAAATAAAGAAAAACCCTTGAATGAGTAGGTGTGTCCAAACTTTTGACTGATACTGTATATTGTAAAAATTCCTGGATGTTTATCTGCTCCTGTTGAATAAATTAACTTTATGGATTTCTGCTTTGCATTACGATTCATAATTCTGTCTTATCTCAGCACTGTTTTTATCACTGTCTGCTGACACAGATGCAAACTAAATTTGCGTCTCAAATAGAACCCTATTCCCTATATAATGCATACTTTTTTCTGGTCAGAAATGTGCACTGCATCGGGAATAGGGTGCCATTTGGGATGAACACAACATTTTAGCTGACCTATTAAATGTTTAAACCCGTATTTGAATTGTACTGTACAGAACACTCCCTTTATTCTTTGACAGAGCAATTTGAACCAAGATGTCTTTATCCAGAGTGACTGCAGACATTTTCATACTATTTAGTACAGGTCCCCCATGGGAATGTAACCCACAACCCTGGCATCCAAGCACCATGTCTTACCAACTGAGCCACGCAGGATTACTATTACTGTTGACTGGGAATGCATTACACGCCCTTCAGACAGCAACATGAGTATGCACTGACTTTAGACAGAGTACTGTTGTGACATTCTAGGACAATGTAATATATTCACCCAGACCAAAACATCCCCATGAACAACGCACACATTAACTACACTGTACACATTGACTGAAGAGGCTTCTCACCATGCACAACAAACACATTGTCTGTGTCCCAAATGGCATGCTATTCCCTATATACCACACTACTTTACACTACTTTTGACCAGAGCCCAGAACCCTGGTCAAAAGTAGTGTACTGCATTGGGAATAGGGTTCCATTTGGGACGCAAAAATGAACTATGCTGTACCCGTTGACTGGAGAGTGTCCTCACTCACACGTCTGTCCTTCTGTCTGTCTGTCTGCTAGCGCCACATGCCCCAAACCACGACAACAACAGGGGGGAATAGGAAGTTCATGTGTACAGAGTGTTCCAAGGCTTTTAAATACAAGCACCACCTGAAGGAGCACCTGCGTATTCACAGCGGTGAGTAATACTGGCATCACCTTGGTCACCATGGCAACACACACATGGGACTCACATGGTTAAGTCCCAAATGCTATCCTATTCTCTAATATAGCGCACTAATTTTGATCAGAGCCCTATTGGCCAATTGGGACACAGTCCTGGTCAAAGGTAGTACACTATAGGCTATAGGGAAGAGGGTGTCATTTGGGACAGAATCCTAGTGACTCACCAATATATTCACAGCACTGCTGGTCCAGATGTATCTAACTAACCATTTCCTTTGATATGTTTATAATATGCCGCTCTATAATTTCTGATTCTTGATTATGATAATTATTGAATCTGTGCTTCTGGCCAATGTGTCATAATTCTGTTGCTGTTGGCCTCAGGGACATGACTCCATTACCTCAGCCTGTTTGTTAATAATAGGTGCATCTGCACCCTATTCCCCAGGTAGTGCACTACTTCTGACCAGGGCCCATAGGTGTCAAACATAGTGCACTATATAAGGAAATGGGTGCCATTTGGGACACAAACCTTATGTTTTCAGATGTTTCCTGGAAGTAGCTTTATTTGATTACTCTATTCTTCTTATTTGACAAATTTCTCTCAGGAGAGAAGCCATACGAGTGCCCCAACTGTAAGAAGCGATTTTCCCACTCCGGGTCCTACAGCTCCCACATCAGCAGTAAGAAGTGTGTTGGCATGGTGCCTGTCAACGGTACCCCCCGACCAGTCATGAAGGCATCCCAGACCCCCACTTCCCAGAACCAGCTTTCCGGCGCTGCCCCCGTAGCCCCTACCCGACTGCTCCTCCGGGGGGAGAAGACAGATGGCAAGCCCCTTCAGGAGCAGCTCCCCGTCAACCAGATCAAATCAGAGCCGGTGGAATATGAGTACAAGCCGGTGGCAGTAGGGCCTAACGGGGCAGCAGGGACTAATGGGGCAGCAGGGACTAACGGGACAGTGTTTACCAGTGGCATGGCGGTACCCCAGGGCACGGGGCTGCCACAGGGCATGGTCCAGGCGGTGGTACTGCCCACCGTTGGTTTGATGTCTCCTATCAGTATTAATCTCAGCGACCTGCAGAACGTACTCAAGGTTTGATTTGTATTTATTTGCCGATTTAAAAACAGAATTCAACCATGCATTTAAAATTATTATTTTTTAAATACAAAAAGTTTTAAAGGGCCCCTTGCGGCCAGAAATGACCAAATCTAGCTATTGTATGGAGCCCCTTGACGTTGTGGTCATTTGTTAACCTCGCAGTTGGTGTGTCTATCATCCCAGTGACTTTTACACATTTTAACATTAAGCTTTAGTACCACTACTCATCAAGGATAGCACCAAAAAAGGTTACTTATTTCCATTGTGGTGCTCTTATTTTCAAGGTGGCCATGGATGGGAATGTGTTTCGCCAGGTGCTGGGGACGGCCAACGGGCTGGTGACGTCCAAGCAGGGGGTGGTGGGGCAGGCTGGGCAGCAGGTCATCTCAGCCATCAGCCTCCCTGGCTTCGTGGACCAAGACGGAACCACCAAGATCATTATCAACTACACCCTGGAGCCCAGCTTGGCCCAACAGCCCAGCGCACCTCAGCTCCTCAAGAAGGAACCTCTCACTGCCCCCACCACCACAAACATACAGCCAGCCTCCAAAGTAACAGAGAAACTCACCCAGGACCTCAGCATCATCAAGACCGAGCAGCCCGACTCTGAGTCTGAGAAGGAGATGGAGAAAGAGGAGGCTCAGACCGAGGCAGAGGCAGAGCAGAGTAAGGAGGGTGAAACTCCAAAGGCCCAGACAGGCAAGACAACATGTCTGCTGTGTGATGACTGTCCTGGTGGTTTGGATGCACTACACATGCTCCAGCACTGTAAACCTACCAATGGGGAGGGGGGTGACAGCAGCCCCCTGGACCCCTCTATCGCCGCCCTGCTGGCAGAAGCAGGGATAACACCAGGCCAGCCCCCTCTGAAGAACCTGCTCTCCCTCCTCAAGGCCTACTTTGCCTTAAACGCAGAGCCCACCGAGGAAGAGCTGGCCAAGATCTCTGACAACGTCAGCTTGCCCGTGGACATAGTCAAGAAATGGTTTGAGAAGATGCAGTCCGGTCAGATTACTGTCGAGCCCCCTGGTTCCTCTTCCCCTCTACCTTCAACAGGTCTTGGCACAGAGACTCAGGCGGCCCAAGAGAAGAGCGGAGAGCAGACAGAGGAGCAACTCGCCTCGGCCCAAACCCAGGAGACATCATCTTCCCAACCTCCCAACAGTTCCCCTGCCTCGACCTCCGCCTCGCCCTTGGCCTCAGCCTCGGCTCCCTCACCACTAAACCTCTCCTCCAGCGGCCGGGTCATCGTGAAAACAGAGGAGGACTCAGAGGGCGAGTCTCAAGATCTTCCCCTGGACCTGTCACTTCCCAAGCAGCCCCAATCAGAGCCCCAGGTCCCCCATGTCCCCCAGGAGCAACCCCTCAACCTCACCTGTTTGAAGAAGGAAACGTCCCATCCCCAACTCCAGGCCCAGCTCCAACCCCAGCTCCCAGGGTTCCAAACCCAGCTCCAGTCCCAGCTCCAACCCCAGCTCCAGGCCCAGATCCAGGCCCAGCTCCAACCCCAACTCCAGGCCCAGCTCCAACCCCAGCTCCAGGGCCAGCTCCCAGGGTTCCAAACCCAGCTCCAGGCTCAGGGAACCACCAACACCATCTACGTCACTTCCCCCCCGCAGATGGCCACCTCCAGCCCGGTTAACATCATGACCACCCAGCTAGTAGCCATCACCAACCAGGGCAGCGGTGTGCCCTGTCTCAGGGCCATCTCCACTGGCACCACCAAACGGACTATCCTCATCCCCCAGCTTACCTACACATACACCACTAAAGCAGGCAACAACGCCACTGGGGCCGACGGAGCCCAGAAGACCGTCATACTCAACGGCTGCCAGGTTAGTTTGTGAGCAAGCTATTCAGAATGTTTGAAATGTGTGAGATGAGACACTAGGAAGATATACAGTAGATGGGACACAGAGATGGTTGTTCGTCAATAATAGGGGAAAATCAATCAGTGAAGGAGAGGGATACCACACACACACCACACACCACACACCACACACACACACACACACACACACACACACACACACACACACACACACACACACACACACACACACACACACACACACACACACACACACACACACACACACACACACCAACAGAGGAGAGTGTTATGTCTAACAGAACACATTGATTCAGTTGAAGAGCAGCGCAGAAGAACACAGTGGAAGGAATGCACTGTGAGTTTCCTGCAGTTTCCTGCAGTTTTACTGAGTAGCCTGAATAACCCAGCACCAAGAAGTAAGTCTGCATCTCAATTGGTACCCTATTCCCTATATAGTGTAGAACTTTTGGCCAGGGCCCATAGTGCTCTGGTCAAAAGTAGTGCACTATATAGGGAATCGGATGCAATTTGGAACGCTTTCCCCCTGCCTGTGGAAAAATGAAAGCAGTCCTGGCTGAATGGTTTGGGCTCCCTCCAGGCTTCCCTGAGCTGGATGATGTATGTACCAGGTGAAGTTACCTAATACTCTGTGCGTGCATGACAGCAGACAGAATTATCTGCCGCAGCCTGGAGTTGAGTTGGATTCTTCCAGTAGGAGTCAGGGGATGGTGTGTGTGTGTGTGTGTGTGTGTGTGTGCGTGTGCTTGTGCGTGTGTAAAGAAAGACTAGCAGAATGAATCCTTGCATGTTTATACATGTGAGCAGCTCACAGCGCGGTGTCTGTCTGAAAACCCACGTCTGTCAGTGTCTGGCAGACAGGTCTCTCTAAGTACTCCTGCTGGCTCACTAGAACTGACACAAAGGCCTGTGACAGTGGAAACACTGTGTTTTACATACTGCTGCTTTTATGGTCTAGTCTTGCATGATTATACAGTAATAGCAATGTCACATTAGAACAGATTTCGGATTTTGCATTATAATTATTTTGCTTTGCAAGCACTGGGAAAATGTTTATGTAATGAAAAGCATAATAAGTGAAATACTTAATAATAATGATAAATGATTAAAGCATCTCTCTTTTACTTTGAGGAGGAGGAGAAGGCTGACACCAGTTCAGAGAGCGTGTCGGCGGTAGAGGAGCAGAACGACTCGGACTCAGCCCCTCCACAGAAGAAGATGCGTCGGCTGGAGAGTGGCATGTATGCCTGTGACCTATGTGACAAGATCTTCCAGAAGAGCAGCTCCCTGCTCAGGCATAAATACGAACACACAGGTAAATCATATGCCCGGCGATTGCGGGTCCATTGGGTCAGGGGCCGTATATAGCATCTCAGTGTAGGAGTGTGGATTTAGGATCAGCTTTGCCTTTTAGATCACAATGAATAAGATTATACAGACAGGTGGGAACCTGATCTTAGATCAGCACTCCTACTCTGATAATTCTTGACTTTTTAATGAGTGCTGCCCGGCCTATGCCATTCCTTCTCGTCTGTGCTATGAGACATTACTTCACTTCTTCCATGATATGAAGCATTGACAGGCATTTAAAACACCAAGGTCTTTATCTGTCACTTTCATATGGTAAACCAATGGTTCTTCCCTGAAGATGGTATTTTAGCCAGTTTCAAACAGCTGAAAATACAATATTTTTGGTTATGGAAAATATATTTCACAGCGGTTTAGATGGTACAGATTCTACCCAATAAATGCTTGTTTTGTCACATTAACTGAAATTAGGCAAACTATTTGAATTTTTGCATACCAGGAAATGGAGGAGCTATTTTTCTGCATAGTGCATCTTTAAACCACCTAATGTCCTCCTAAAACACACATGAATTATTTCCTATGAGATGCATGCGTAACTACTGGCTCCAGCACTTTGATTCGATTTGGATTTGCCAAAAAAAGGCTCTGTGTGCATCCCAAATGGCACCCATGTAGTGCAAATGTAATGCACTACTTTTGACCAGGACCCATAGGAGAATAGGGTGCCATTTGGGACACAAAGTCTGTTTACAATTAGCCATGCTCCATTCTATTCTGAGAGGGCAGGTGGGTATTGGTCTGGTCCAGCCATGACTGCACTACTCTCAGACCACACATAGCCAATGGCATTGTGAAGACTGGGTCTGCTTCCCAAATGGCCCCATATCCCCTATACAGTGAACAACTTTTGACCTGGGTCCATATAGGAAATAGGGTGCCATTTGGGAAGCAATCCTGGCCTGGCGTAGGACAGGCAGGCAGTGTCCAAATCACTTCAGAAAAGGGGGTGTTTAACGACCCCGTTGGATGGCCCCAGTTGAACCCTTTATAGTGCACTACTTTTTACCAGGGCCCCTAGGGGACCGGTCAAGCAGAATATTTGAACATTTCAGCATTTGGCAGCTAGCTTGATCTCATTTCACCCTAAGATGTTTGTTTATTTTACTGAAAAATATTCCTGTGCAACAGACCTGCTGGAATCCGTTTGGGGGAATATTCTGAAGTGTTTTATGCTGAACATAAATATAAACGCAACATGTAAAGTGTTGGTCCCATGTTTCATGAGCTGAAATAAAATATCCCAGAAATCTTCCATATGCACAAAAAGTGTATTTCTCTCCAATTTTGTGCACAAATTTGTTTACATCCCTCTTAGTGAGCCATCCACCTGACAGGTGTGGCATATCAAGAAGCTGATTAAACGGAATGATCATTACACAGGTGCACCTTGTGCTTCGGACAATGAAAGGCCACTCTAAAATGTACAGTTTTGTCACACAACACAATGCTACAGATGTCTCAAGTTTTGAGGGAGCGTGCAATTGACATGCTGACTGCAGGAATGTCTACCAGAGCTGTTGACAGAGAATTCTCTACCATAAGCCACCTCCAAATTTGGTAGTACGTCCAACCGGCCTCACAACCACAGACAACGTGTAACCACTCCAGACCAGGACTTCCACATCCGGCGGCTTCTTCACCGGCGGGATGGTCTGAGACTAGCCACCCGGATAGCTGTTGAAACTGAGGAGTATTTCTGTCTCTAGTAGAGCCCTTTTGTGTTGAAAAACTCATTCTGATTGGCTGGGCCTGGCTCCCCAGTGGGTAGGCCTATGCCCTCCCAACCCCACTCATGGCTGCACCACTGCCCAGTCAATCCATAGATTAGGGCCTAATGAATTTATTGAAATTGACTGATTTTCTTATATGAACTGTAACTCAGTAAAATCATTGAAATTGTTGCATGTTGCATTTATATTTTTGTTCAGTATACTTAATTGTGAGGGTTTGTGTTATGATACTGTTTCCATGACAAATGCTGTTGGTTTCACAGGTAGTAAGTCTACAGGCAGGTCAGTGTAATGTAGACAGTGACAGACATGATGTAATGGTAAAAGCAAGGCACACACACACACACACACACACACACACACAGAGCAAATCAAGAGTAATGGGTTGCGGATTGAAAAAAACTTTTTTACAGGGTTAAGCAGACACCTGTGGTGTGTTTAATGGAGAAGTTGGTTGAGTTTGAAACTCTGTTTCTCTCTCCAACTTTTCCAACCCATACTCAGTATGTGGCTGTGTGTCTTTCAGAGGGTTTTAAATCAAGTTTCTGTTAAACATCCATGTACATTGGACACTAAAGTAATCTACTCTTCTCTCTTCTTCTCTTCTGTTTTCAGGAAAACGTCCACACGAGTGTGGCATCTGCAACAAAGCCTTCAAACACAAGCACCACTTGATAGAGCACACGCGTCTGCACTCCGGAGAGAAGCCCTACCGGTGTGACAAGTGTGGCAAGTGTTTCTCCCACTCGGGCTCCTACTCCCAGCACATGAACCACCGATACTCATACTGCAAGAAGGAGCCCCAAGGAGATCATCAGGTGGGGCGTCGGCTCAGGATGACCCCCGAAATGAGCCCCCAAGCAGAGGAGCAGCAGTTAGATAGCCGGCCCACCTCCCCTCCCTCCCAACTGGACTCAGATGAGAGGGAGAGTGAGGAGGAGCTGGAGGAAGAGGAAGGAGAGGAGGAAGGCATGGAAGCCATGAGCATGGACGACATACGGGTGGTGCAGGTGGGCGAGGATGATGAAGAGAGTGAGATCTACGAGGTGGAGGACTTTGAAGGGGAGAGGCAAGAGGAGGAGGAAGAAGGGAGCAGAGAGGAGGAGGCACAGCAGGAAGAGGAGGAGGGACAGCAGGAAGAGGAGGAGGCACAGCAGGAAGAGGAGGAGGAAGAAGGGAGCAGAGAGGAGGAGGCACAGCAGGAAGAGGAGGAGGGACAGCAGGAAAATAAGGAGGAAGGGAGGAGAGAGGAGGAGGAAGAAGGGAGTAGAGAGGAGGAGGCACACCAGAAGGAGGGGGAGAAAGAGGAATGGAGGAGAGAGGAAGAGAGCAGAGAGGAGTCTGTACAGCAGGAGAAAGATGTGTATGAGGAAGAGGAGGAGGAGGAGATGGAGGTACAGGTGATGGGAGATGGGGAGGGGGAGGAAGGAGAGGCAGAGAAGGAAACTGTGGTAACAGAGAAGGAGACTGTGGTAACAGAGAAGGAGACTGTGGTAACAGAGAAGGAAACTGTGATAACAGAGAAGGAAACTGTGGTAACAGAGAAGGAAACTGTGGTAACAGAGAAGGCTAAGGAAACAGATAACAAAGAACCGCATGTGGACAAAGAGAACATTACAGAAACATTAGAAAATGGACAGAAAGAAACAGAGGAAAACAAGATGAACAGTGAATGAAAAATACATTTTGTGTTGAAAATGTCATATAGCAGGAAAGGAAAATATTGTCTTGTTGTCAAAAGAAGAAACAAAACAAACATGGCTGCCATGTTGATGCTGTGTTGTCGGTCCACTACTGTGTTCAAACCCAGGTGTGCCTGAACTAGACAAAAAAAGAAGTGACTTTTATTTGTGGAAAAAAATCAGTGTTACTTAGACCTTGTTTATAGAAGTATTATACATTTGAAAAGAAGGAAGAAAAGAAACACCCATGGACTGAGAGTGTGACATCCGATCCCAGGTCATTTCTGTTTGTCAGTGCTATTACTAATTTTGCAGCTCATGTTTTAACCTTTTAACCTGTACAGTTGAAGAAAGATTTCTATACCTTTTTATTGCCAAATGATGGTGTTTGCTAAAATCAGTATTTTATTGAGTTGTAAAAAAACAAAACATCTGCACTACAGTATTCCTGGTTTACCTATGGATAAAACATGCCTCATGATGTGTTGTTCACCCTTTAGTATGATTATGTACACACTAGCTATAGATCTTCTTTATGTTAGCTAACCTTAGCATAGCATTTTGTTTTAAGTTGGATTGTTAGCCTTAAGAAGAAAAGAGGATTCTGGGGTATGGGTGGGAAGGGGTTAGCCTGAGTGCTGAGTCTGTCTGTTCTATCATGTTAACTCCTTGTCACTCATTGTCTTGCCATGTTTGGCTTGTCAAGGACAGCAATGGAATTGGCAAGAGCACAAACAGATCTGTGACCAGGCTAGGGAGAGTGAGAGGGTGAGAGGGTGGGGATGATGATGTGGCATCTGATGCCATAACCAAACTGTCCTATCAGGGAAGGTGTCACAACCTCAAATCCAGCATTCTTACCATGCTCCTCCTTGGTCGCGCCCCAATAATCTCTCCTTCCTGAAGTGTGCACTTGTTTACTACTCCCCACAAATTGAAAAGCATTGGATTGGTGTAGGCATGGGCTAAACTACAAGAAGTTTCCACAATATTTTGTATACTAGTCATTTCCTTTCAAATCCATGAAGGGAAGAGAACAAGTGCGCACGTTTGGAGAAAGGTTTGATTATTGGGACACCCCTTGTTTTCGGTTAGGTTAGTTGTTAATCAATGATCATCAGTGTTATAGGGTCATATGAAGCAGGAGGGGGGCAGTTCTGCATTGTACCCCACCCCAATGCCTCCAGCCTTATGCAAGACCAGTCCTGTGTGCTGTAAGTGCCATTGAACAGTGTTATTTTTACTTCACGGATGTAGCCAGTACATCTTTCAATCTGCGCAAGGCCCATATTGAATAATGTTTGTTTACTTGCTTGGACACATTTTTTGTTAAATAGTGCTTCATCCCAAATGGCACCATATTCCCTATTGGTGCACTATAGGACTCTGGTCCAAAGTACTATACTATGTAGGGGAAAAGTGGCCATTTGGGACGTGGACAATAGCACGAATAAGGAATATTTCATGTGACAAAGTGACAAAGAGAATAAGATGGATGGGAAAGGTTTTTTACTGTGTTTAAGGGGATTTTCCTGTGTTGGAGCGTCAGCCATTATTAGTTGAGTGCACTTGTTTTAAAAAATGGTGGCAAACTAACCCTCACTTCAGGTAACAAATGTTAGTGAATATGGTCCCTGTGTTTTATGACGTGTTTCAGTTGATTTTACCTAACAGTGTTACTTCATTATTTTTCAGTTTGGCTTTAGTATTTTTCATGTGTGCATTTGGCAGTATTAGAACCCTTGTCACTGAGGAAAGTGTACCTATTTAGTTTTTAGAGGACTTTTTATATTTATGTGTCTTATTTTTATATTTCTTTATGGTTATTTATTACACACATTGTAGTGTACAATACTGTAGTTTGAATTGATACAATAATAATATATTTTAGTATGAAAAATGATTTGAAGGTCAATGAATCCAGAGCGGTCTGAAGTACAGCTCTAGGAGTCATGAAGTTTGTTTTCAAAAAAGCAACCTGAAGTATTACGTCAACATGATGTCTGTTTAAGCTGTAAAAAAAAAAAAGAACAAGAAAAGACACAAATGAAGTGTTCCATGTGCATCCATCATCAGACGAGTTGGTTAGACTGACCTTGTCCTTAATTTGATAAGAAGCTACTGAAAACTAACTGTGTGACTAAATGCATGAGTCCTCGCTGTTGTTATGAAGATATACGTAACTCCCTTTTTTTGTCAACATACTCTTTTTCTTTCAGTTTTGTGCCAATTTGTTACATTGTTGTTATATGTCAGAGGCTACACTTTGTTTTATACATTTCCTGTTTAATCTGTCTGTTTTTATAGTTGTTTTTTTATGACCCCCCACCATCACAATAAAATACAAGAAAGCATTTCTGTGATTGGGTGATCTTTATTTTTCTGTAACAATGTTTAATTCATCTGTAATATATCATATACTTGCTCTTTAGTTCTTAGTGGGAGTCAGGAGACAATGGTTGATGTCGTGATTGATGCGTGTCGTTAGTAGGGGCCCCACAACCATATTTTACATTAGGTATGGGGTTATTCTCTGCTTATGCATCCTGATTTCCACGCCACATAAATACATTTATATCATCCAACAAATGTAAACAACATTCTTTATGGAGGAATGGTCTAAGATCCCTCCCAATGTTTTTTTTTTCCAATCTCATAAAACATTTTAGGAAAAGGCACAGTGCCTTGCAATGTGAAGTATTGAAAGATATTGAAAACAATACTTTTGACCATCTTTGAGAAAAAATGATTACTTGTTAAACAAAATCTCTCTAAGCAATTAGTATAACATATTTTTTTAAATGATCACAATATACAATTGAAGTCGGAAGTTTACATACCTTAGCCAAAATATTTAAACTCAGTTTTTCACAATTCCTGACATTTAATCCTAGTAAAAATTCCCTGTTTTAGGACAGTTAGGATCACCACTTTATTTTAAGAATGTGAAATGTCAGAATAATAGTAGAGAGAATGATTTATTTCAGCTTTTATTTCTTTCATCACATTCCCAGTGGATCAGAAGTTTACATACACTCAATTAGTATTTGGTAGCATTTCCTTTAAATAGTTTAACTTGGGTCAAACGTTTTGGGTAGCCTTCCACAAGCTTCCCACAATAAGTTGGGTGAATATTGGCCCATTTCTCCTGCCAGAGCTGGTGTAACTGAGTCAGGTTTGTAGGCCTCCTTGCTTGCACACGCTTTTTCAGTTCTGCCCACACATTTTCTATGGGATTGAGGTAAGGGCTTTGTGATGTCCACTCCAACACCTTGACTTTGTTGTCCTTAAGCCCTTTTGCCACAACTTTGGAAGTATGCTTGGGGTCATTGTCCATTTGGAAGACCCATTTGCGACCAAGCTTAAACTTCCTGACTGATGTCTTGAGATGTTGCTTCAATATATCCACATAATTTTCCTCCTGATAATGCCATCTATTTTGTGAAGTGCACCAGTACCTCCTGCACTTCACGGTTGGGATAGTGTTCTTCGGCTTGCAAGCCTCCCCTTTTTCCTCAAAACATAACGATGGTCATTATGACCAAACAGTTATATATTTTTTTCATCAGACCAGAGGACATTTCTCCAAAAAGTACAACCTTTGACCCCATGTGCAGTTGCAAACGGTAGGCTTTTTTATGGCGGTTTTGGAGCAGTGGCTTCTTCCTTGCTGAGGGGTCTTTCAGGTTATGTTGACATAGGACTCGTTTTACTGTGGATATAGATACTTTTGTACCTGTTTCCTCCAGCATCTTCACAAGGTCCTTTGCTGTTTTTCTGGGACTGATTTGCACTTTTAACACCAAAGTACGTTCATCTCTAGGAGACAGAAAGCTTCTTCCTGAGCGGTATGATGGCGTGGTCCCATGGTATTTATACTTGCATACTATTGTTTGTACAGATTAATGTGGTACCTTCAGGCGTTTGGAAATTGCTCCCAAGGATGAACCAGACTTGTGTCTACAATTTTTTTTCTGAGGTCTTAACTGATTTCTTTTGATTTTCCCATGATGTCAAGCAAAGAGGCACTGAGTTTGAAGGTATACCTTGAAATACATCCACACCTCCAATTGACTCAAATTATGTCAATTAGCCTATTGGAAGTTTCTAAAGACATGACATAATTTTCTGGAAATTTCCAAGCTGTTTAAAGGCACAGTCAACTTAGTGCATGTAAACTTCTGACCCACTGGATTTGTGATACAGTGAATTGGAAGTGCACTAATCTGTCTGTAAACAATTGTTGGAAATATTACTTGTGTCATGCACAAAGTAGATGTCCTAACCGACTTGCCAAAACTATAGTTTGTTAACAATGCATTTATGGAGTGGTTGAAAAACAAGTTTTAATGACACCAAGTTAAGTGTATGTAAACTTCAGACTTCAACTGTAGCTCAGTATTTATAATAGATCTTGCTGCCAATAATTTGGGACCTGACTGTATGTTTGTATCAGATGACCAGTCAGGTCTGGGTTCATTCAACGGCACTATCTACAATGTGCCTTTTAAAGGTAATTTACACTTGAGCCGTCTTCCTCAGCGTTTACCATGAAAGCGAACGTCAGGGAAATGGCCTTTAAAATGAAATACCTATTTCCTGAACATTATCTGTTATGCCAGTAATATTATGGGACCAAAGGTATTCTACAGTTCTGACACGGAGCCAGCTTGTGGAGTGCAATGCATCTAGAGAAAGCACATTTTCATTCAGGGGAAACACATCAGCAGAATAGAATCAAACTGAATGTAACAGAGATGCTGGGATTTGAAGCAGGTGGTGAGTTTAATAACACAATGAACGATACAAAACAAGAGTAGCATCTGGACATGAAACACCATCAGTACTGCCTGGGGGATGAACCTAAGGGAGTGACAGATATAGGGGAGGTAATCCGTGAAGTGATGGAGTCCAGGTGAGTCTCATAACGATGGTGCCAGGTGTGCGTAATGATGGTTGTCAGAGCCAGTGATTAGTAAACCGGCCATGGCGAGCACTGAAGAGGGAGTAGACATGACACCCCCCCCCCCCCCCACCCCCCTCTGGAAAGAGTAGGCGCTCACCCCCCTCTCTGCCTTCCGGTGGATGATCGAAGATACCTCTGGACGGAGCCATGAACCCCTCATACGAAGCCAGCACCTCCTCGTCGCTCTCCCAGACGGCCGTAGCCCACTCCAACACCCGCCCAGTCAGCAGAGAAATAACCGTGGCTCCCATCTGCGAGCAAAATAGAGGGAGCACTGGAGTAGGAAGCCACGGAATTTAAATGGGGTTCCGTCATATTTGTCCAGGAGGGACACACGGCATCGCTAACCTGGCCAGGCTGCTGAATGGACTGGTGTGCTGGCTCGACTGGTGTTAGAGTATCCTCCCCTAGTTGAAGGCAACGTCTCTCGGGTATGTTCGAGATGTTGAAGACTGCGAAGAACCTCTTCCATAGCCATCCCCAGTTGCTCCAGCTGGTCGTGTTGTTGACGACCATGTTCGTAGACTGGGAGATGTCCTGATTTCCTGCTGCTTCCATTTGTTGAGGCAGTATTCTGTAACAGAGATGCTGGGAGTCGAGAAGAAGGTGGTGAGTTTAATAACACAATGACCATGGAACGATACAAAACTAGAGTAGCGTCTGGATCTGAAACACATAATCAATACTGCCTGGGGAATGAACCTAAGGGAGTGACAAGTATAGGGGAGGTAATCAGTGAAGTGACGGAGTCCAGGTGAGTCTCATGAGGTGCAGCTGCGCTTAACGATGGTGCCAGGTGTGCATAATGATGGTTCAGATCCCAAAAGTCTCACATGTAGAATGTGACTGAAACGCTAGGCATAAGGTGTCCCTGCTGTAATTGTTCATATGTGCTGTTACCCAAACGGACTGCAGTAAATCACGCACATTAAAACTTATGTGCAGTTAGCACGATTCAAGCTTTCTTAAGCAAACAGTATATAGGGTCCTGGTATGCGATATCAAACAGTTAATTGTCATTCCCCCTGTCGAGACGCTGTTCTTGTTTAGTTATATGTCCGTTTATCCATTAAATCCTCACTCCCTGTACTTGCTTCCTGTCTGTCCTCACAGAATGCTGACACCACACTTTGAAGCATCAGGGAGATCTTTTTGATTTTGTTTTTGTTGGTGACGTCGGGTCTGGGTGCCACTGCCAATGGAACCGGGGGTGCCTCAGCTGGCTTGTCCGGCTTTCGCGCCTTAGCTGGCTCGAGAGGTTTCCTTGCCTCGGTGGGCTCGGCAGGCTCCCACCACACGTCATGCCTCAGCCGGCTCGTCGGGCTCCCACGTCTCAGCGGGATCGTCGGGCTCCCACACCTCACCCGGCTCGTAGGGCTCCCATGCTTCAGACGGCTTGTCCAGCGCACATGCCTTGGCCGCAGGGTCAGCCTCGCCCCGGTGGGACGCCGGGTGGCGCCCCTGGGGGGTACTGTCATGCCTGCTCCCCCTCTCTGGCGCTCGAGGACGCAAGGCTGCTCATCATTAAGCACACCTGTCACCATCATTACGTGCATCAGTGCTCATTGGACTCACCTGCACTCCTTCACATTTTGATTGCCTTCCCTAAATCTGTCTGTTCCTCTGTTTCATCCCTGTGTCAGCATTAATGTAGTTTTGTTCCCCCTGTCCAGACACTGTTCTTGTTTTGTTATTTGTCTGTTAATCCATTAAATCTTCACTCCCTGTACTTGCTTCTCGTCTCCCAGCGTCTGTCCTCACAGTAAATGTAATGATCCATTGTCCTGGTATGATCTTTGTTGACAGTTGAAATCATGGTGATTATTCAAAGAACTTCACAGACACAGTAAATATATCACCTGCTGTTTTGAAAAACAATACAATTGATGGGAATTGAATTCATGGATGTTTAAACAACAGAGGGAGAATAGATGCTGTTTCATCTTATTTATGTTCAGTATGTTTATATTTTTCTCTACGAAACGGGCAATAAATATGGTGGTGAAGTTATGTATTCTGAATCATCACTGTTTTTACATGAATGTTGTGTTCTGATGCAGGGATTTTCAAGGCACCTGTGAGAGGAATCTACAGTTGAAGTTGGAAGTTTACAGACACCTGAGCCAAATACATTTAAACTCAGTTTTACACAACTCCTGACATTTAATCCTAGTAAGAATTCCCTGTCTTAGGTCAGTCAGGATCACCAATTTATTTTAAGAATGTGAAATGTCAGAATAATAGTAGAGAGAATGATTTATTGTAGCTTTTATTTCTTTCATCACATTCCCAGTGGGTCAGAAGTTTACATACACTCAGTTAGTAATTGGTAGCATTGCTATTAAATTGTTTAACTTGGGTCAAACATTTTGGTTAGCCTTCCGCAAGCTTCCCACAATAAGTTGGGGGAATTTTGGGCCATTTCTCCTGCCAGAGCTGGTGTAACTGAGTCAGATTTGTAGGCCTCCTTGCTCGCACACACTTTTTCAGTTCTGCCCACAAATGTTCTTTAGGGTTGAGGTCAGGGCTTTGTAATGGCCACTCCAATACCTTGACTTTGTTGTCCTTAGGCCATTTTGCCACAACTTTGGAAGTATGCTTGGGGTCATTGTCCATGTGGAAGACCCATTTGTGACCAAGCTTAAACTTCCTGACTGATGTCTTGAGATGTTGCTTCAATATATCCATGTAATTTTCCGTTCTTCCTCATCTTGCCATCGATTATGTCGATATAGGACTCGTTTTACTGTGGAGATAGATACTTTTGTACCTGTTTCCTCCAGCATCTTCACAGGGTCCTTTTCTGTTGTTCTGGGATTAATTTGCACTTTTCGCACCAATGTACATTAATCTCCAGGAGACAGAACGAGTCTCCTTCCTGAGCGGTATGACGGCTGCGTGGTCCCATGGTGTTTATACTTGCGTACTATTGTTTGTACAGATGAACGTGGTGCCTTCAGGCGTTTGGAAATTGCTCCCAAGGATGAACCAGACTTGTGGAGGTCTACAATATTTTTCTGAAGTCTGCTGATTTCTTTTGATTTTCCCATGATCTCAAGCAAATTTGCACTGAGTTTGAAGCTAGGTCTTGAAATACATCCACCGGTACACCTCCAATTGACTCAAATGATGTCAATTAGCCTATCAGAAGCCATGACATCCTTTTCTGGAATGTTCCAAGCTGTTTAAAGGCACAGTCAACATGGTGTATGTAAACTTCTGACCCACTGGTATTATGATACAGTGAATTACAAGTGAAATAATCTGTCTGTGAACAATTGTTGTTAAAATGACTTGTTTCATGCACAAAGTAGATGTCCTAACCGACTTGCCAAATCTATAGTTTGTTAACAAGAAATTTGTGGAGTGGTTGAAAAACAAGTTTTAATGACTCCAACCTAAGTGTGTGTAAACTTCCGACTGTTCAGGTTTTTTTTATATGGAGTTTTTAGTTCACAACCTGCATGTGCATTCTTGTTTAAGAATGAACAACAAATGGCTTGCTTGTACTTATGATCACCAAGGTAGTGGCCATGTTGTTAATTCCTCCAATGGAGTGTCACTGCTACTGGAGGTGGAAGATGTGGTGTACATGCGTCTCAGGGCTGGGAATCAGATAAATGATCATGGAAATCGCCACAGCACTTTTAGTGGTCACCTGATCTTCACCAGAGGATAATTGAAGGACTTTTTGACACAGTTTGAAACAGTTAATACGTATTTCATCTTAAAACAAATGGATTGATTTCTGACAATATGGATGAAAAGAACATCATAATCTGTATGGCCTATAAGCAATAAACAAGGAATTAACTGAAACATTATTATTCATTGATTTTGAGTGTGTGTATGTATGTGTGCTTAGTGCTTTATAACTAATACTGTCATACCTGTACATGCCCCTATTTTTCTCTCTCTCTCTCTCTCTCTCTCTCTCTCTCTCTCTCTCTCTCTCTCTCTCTCTCTCTCTCTCTCTCTCTCTCTCTCTCTCTCTCTCTCTCTCTCTCTCTCTCTCTCTCTCTCTCTCTCTCTCTCTCTCTCTCTCTCTCTCTCTCTCTGCTGCACAGATGAAGACATTTCAGCTGATGTGTTATTTGCTGTCTGATGTCATTAATTGAACCAATAACCTAGTCAATGTTTTCCTAATAAAAAAAATGCTGCATAACCATTAGACCATCTTTGATAATGCATGGAGTGAAATGCTGACAAATGGCACCCTATTCACCATAGAGTTCTGGTCAAAAGTTGTGTAATATAGGAAATATTATAAGGTACCATTTGGGCCATGGAAGTGGAGAGTGACAAAGGTAAGGAGAACAATACTCCTAAATACACATTAAACAACATTTCAAGACTAGAAAAATTAAGTGTTAAGATTGGTTTAATCACCTTTGTGATTGAGTGAGCTCTTGCCAGGTGGGAGCTATGATGTGTCCGAAATGGCACCCTATTTCCTACATAGTGCACTAATCTTGACCAGAGCCCTATGGGCCATGGTCAAAAGTAGTGCACTACATAGGGAAAAGGTTTGGACACACCTACTCATTCAATGGTTTTTCTTTATTTTTTCTCTATTTTCTACACTGTAGAATATTAGTGAAGACATCACAACTATGAAATAACACATATGGAATGATGTAGTAACCAAAAAAGTGTGAAACAAATCAAAATATATTTGAGATTCTTCAAAGTAGCCACCGCCTTGAAGACAGCTGTGCACACTTCTTTTTTTTCTCCACAATTTCATGGTATCCAATTGATAGTAGTTACTGTCTTGTCTCATTGCTACAACTTCTGTACGGGCTCGGGAGAGACAAAGGTCGAGAGCCATGCGTCCTCCGAAACACAACCTAACCAAGCCGCACTGCTTCTTAACACAGCGCGCATCCAACCCGGAAGCCAGCCGCACCAATGTGTCGGAGGAAACACCGTACACCTAGCGACCTGGTCAGCGTGCACTGTGCCCGGCCAGCCACAGGGGTCACTAGTGCGCGATGAGACAAGGATATCCATACCGGCCAGGCCCTCCCTAACCCGGGTGACGCTAGGGCAATTGTGCGTCGCCCCATGGACCTCCCGGTCGCGGCCGGGCTCGAACCCAGAGTCTCTGGTGGCACAGCTAGCACTGCGGTGCAGTGCCTTAGACCACTGTGCCACCCGGGAGGCACCCAGCTTTGCACACTCTTGGCATTCTCTCAACAAACTTCACCTGGAATGCTTTTCCAACAGGTGTTCCCATCCTTGTTGGCTGCTTTTCCTTCACTCTGCGGTCCAACTCATCGCAAACCATCTCAATTGTGTAGACCAGGTCATCTGATGCAGCACTCCATCACTGTCCTTCTTGGTCAAATAGTCCTTACACAGCCCGGAGGTGTGTTGTGTCATTGTCCTGTTGGAAAACAAAAGACAGTCCCACTAAGCGCAAACCAGATGAGATGGCGTATCGCCGCAGAATGCTGGGGTAGCCATGCTGTTTAAGTGTGCCTTGAATTCTAAAGAAATCACTGACAGTGTCACCAGCAAAGCACCCCAACACCATCACTCCTCCTCCATGCTTCATGGTGGGAACCACACATGCAGATATCATCCGTTCACCTACTCTGTATCTCACAAAGACACGGTGGTTGGAACTGAAAATCTCAAATTTGAACTCATCAGACCAAAGGACAGATTTCAACCGGTCTAACGTCTATTGCTTGTGTTTCTTGGCCCAAGCAAGTCTCTTATTATTATTGGTGTCCTTTAATAGTGGTTTCTTGCAGCAATTCGACCATGAAGGCCTGATTCACACAGTCTCCTCTGAACAGTTGAGGTCACTGGTGCACCTCAGCCACGCTCAAGATCCTAAACCATATCATAACCCCCATCGATAAAAGACAGTACTGTGCAGCCGTCTTCATCGACCTGGACAAGGCTTTCCACTCTGTCAAAAGCCGAATTCTTATCGGCAGACTCAACAGCCTTGGTTTCTCTAGTGACTGCCTCGCCTGGTTCACTAACTACTTCTCAGATAGAGTTAAGTGTGTCAAATTGGAGGGCCTGTTGTCCGGACCTCTGGCAGTCCCTATGGGTGTCGACTCTTTTCTCTGTATATATCAATGATGTCACTCTTGCTGCGGGTGATTCTTTGATCCACCTCTACGCAGACGACACCATTCTGTATACATCTGGCCCTTCTTTGGACACTGTGTTAACAAACCTCCAAACGAGTTTCAGTGCCTTACAACACTCCTTCCGTGGCCTCCAACTGCTCTTAAATTCTAGTAAAACTGAATTCATGCTCTTCACCCGATCGCTGCCCGCATCCGCCCGCATTCGCCCGCCCGCCCTCCCGACGAGCATCACTACTCTGGAGGGTTCTGACTTAGAATATGGGGACAACTATAAATACCTAGGTGTCTGGCTAGACTGTAAACTCTCCTTCCAGACTCACATTAAGCATCTCCAATCCAAAATTACATCTAGAATCGGCTTCCTATTTCGTAGCAAAGCCTCCTTCACTCATGCTACCAAACACCCTTGTTAAACTGACTATCCTACCAATCCTTGACTTCGGCTATGTCGTTTACAAGGTCAGGTCGCAGTTGTAAATGAGAACTTGTTCTCAACTGGCCTACTGGCCTTAAACAGTTGATGTTGAGATGTGTCTGATAATTTAACTCTGTGAAGCTTTTATTTGGGCTGCATCTGAGGTGCAGTTAACTCTAATGAACTTATCCTCTGCAGCATAGGTAACTCTGGGTCTTCCATTCCTGTGGTGGTCATCATGAGATCCAGTTTCATCATAGAGCTTGATGGGTTTTGCGACTGCAATTGAAAAAACTTTCAAAGTTCTCGAAATGTTCTGTATTGACTGACCTTCATGTCTTAAACTAATGATGTACTGTTGTTTCTCTTTTCTTATTTGAGCTGTTCTTGCCATAATATGGACATTGTCTTTTACCAAATAGGGCTATCTTCTGTACACCGCCCCTACCTTGTCACAACACAACTGATTGGCTCAAACTAATTAAAAAGTAAAGAAATTCCACTAATTAACTTTTAACGAGGCAGACTTGTAAATTGAAATGCATTCCAGGTTATCCAGCCTCAGGTTATCCAGCCTCATGAAGCTGGTTGAGAGAATGCCAAGTGTGCAAAGCCGTCACCAAGGCAAAGGGTGGCTACTTTGAATAATTTTAAATATAACATATTTAGTTTATTTGTTTACTACATGATTCGATATGGATTTCATATGTGTTATTTAATTGTTTTGATGTCTTTACTATTATTCTACAATATAGAAAATAGTAAAAAATAGAAAAACCTGTGAATAAGTAGGTGTCTCCAAACATTTGACTGGTACTGTATGTATATACCAAAATATGTTTTTATTTGAACAGTTTTGTAAAACTACAGTTTGTGTGTGTGCGGGTGTGCGGGTGTGCGTGTTTGGGTGTGTCAGGGATGGCTACTGAAGTTTGAACCAGAATAAGTTGATGAGATGTCAGTATGGACGCCTGTCTCCTGGGCTGCACCACTTTCTGTGCCTTTTTGTGTTTGTTTGGTTTGATTTAGACCACAGGCTCTATTTTCGGCTGGCGTTTAACCTGTTGATCCTACTTGAGACGCAGACGTCTCAAGTAGGCACCTGGAAATGCAAATGCGCTACGCTAAATGCTAAATGTACTCGTTAAAACTCAAACGTTCATTAAAACACACATACAGGGTATTGAATTAAAGCTACACTCGTTGTGAATCTAGCCAACAAGTCAGATTTTTAAAATGCTTTTCGGCGAAAGCATGAGAAGCTATTATCTGATAGCATGCAACACCCCAAAATGCCTGAAGGCGACGTAAACAAAAGAATTAGCGTAGCCGGCGCTACACAAAGAAGCAGAAATAAAATATAAAACATTCATTACCTTTCACAAGCTTCTTTCTCGGCACTTTCCCGGCACACACTATATGTCCCATAAACATCACTATTGGGTCTTTTTTTCGATTAAATCGGTCCATATATACCCAAACTAGCCATCTATGGAAACTGTGTAATTCAGAAAAAACATTGTTTCAAAACGCTGCGTCATTTTTTAAAATTAAAAAAGTCGACGATAAACTTTCACAAAACACTTCGAAATACTTTTGTAATCCAACTTTAGGTATTAGTAAACGTTTATAATCTATCAAAATGATCACGGGGCGATGTGTATTCAATAGCTCCACGTCTTCAAATCATGGTCGAAAATCTCTCCTCCAAAACATCCTGTCGGAGACCGGAAGAAATGGAATGTCTTTCCTTTGTTTGACTAAGAAATAACTCTCAGGAAAATGACGACAAGGGCGACATCGTGTGGAAGCTGTAGGAATTGCATCCGAGGCCCTATTTAATTTGGTGTCCTTTAAACAATACATGCAAGTGGCGCATGGATATTATTTTCAGCTTTCAGTGACCAGTTTTTCTTGCGCTTTTCGATGAAACACACGCTCTGTTATAGTCACAGCCGTGATTTAACCAGTTTTAGAAACTTCAGAGTGTTTTCTATCCACACATACTAATCATATGCATATACTATATTCCTGGCATGAGTAGCAGGACGCTGAAATGTTGCGCGATTTTTAACAGAATTTTCGAAAAAGGAGGGGGTAGACTTAAGAGGTAATTAAGGTGTCTGCACACATAGGTTTGTTTTGCTCCTAGCATAACTCAGCTAGGCGAAGCGAATGTATGTACTCGTATACTCCACTACTGGAACAGTAGTGGAGAGGGTAGCAAGTTTTAAGTTCCTCGGCATACACATCACAGACAAACTGAATTGGTCCACTCACACAGACAGCATCGTGAAGAAGGCGCAGCAGCGCCTCTTCAACCTCAGGAGGCTGAAGAAATTCGGCTTGTCACCAAAAGCACTCACAAACTTCTACAGATGCACAATCGAGAGCATCCTGGCGGGCTGTATCACCGCCTGGTATGGCAACTGCACCGCCCTCAACCGTAAGGCTCTCCAGAGGGTAGTGAGGTCTGCACAACGCATCACCGGGGGCAAACTACCTGCCCTCCAGGACACCTACACCACCCGATGTCACAGGAAGGCCATAAAGATCATCAAGGACATCAACCACCCGAGCCACTGCCTGTTCACCCCGCTATCATCCAGAAGGCGAGGTCAGTACAGGTGCATCAAAGCTGGGACCGAGAGACTGAAAAACAGCTTCTATCTCAAGGCCATCAGACTGTTAAACAGCCACCACTAACACTGAGTGGCTGCTGCCAACACACTGACACTGACTCAACTCCAGCCACTTTAATAATGGGAATTGATGGGAAATTATGTAAATATATCACTAGCCACTTTAAACAATGCTACCTTATATAAATGTTACTTACCCTACATTATTCATCTCATATGCATACGTATATACTGTACTCTATATCATCGACGGTATCCTTATGTAATACATGTATCACTAGCCACTTTATACTATACTATGCCACTTTGTTTACATACTCATCTCATTTGTACATACTGTACCCGATACCATCTACTGTATCTTGCCTATGCTGCCCTGTACCATCACTCATTCATATATCCTTATGTACATATTCTTTATCCTCTTACACTGTGTACAAGACAGTAGTTTTGGAATTGTTAGTTAGATTACTTGTTATTACTGCATTGTCGGAACTAGAAGCACAAGCATTTCGCTACACTCGCATTAACATCTGCTAACCATGTGTATGTGACAAATAAAATTTGATTTGATTTGATTTAAATACCTTTGCTTGAAAAACAAGAAAAAAGCGGCAATGTTACTGTCGTTTGTCCCACTTGACCCACCTTAGCAACAACATAGCCAAGCACTTTCTCAAACTAGTCGGAATTAATCTAAGATGAATAAAGAAATATGTAATTCATTTGAATGTTTTTGCCAAAGAGGTCTTAGTCGTGCCCTTTTACATCTAACTAAGATGTTTGGTGCAGTATTTCTCAAGTGAAAACATTTGCATAATAATGAGTCGATTCTTGTTGAATGACAACTAACACTTCACTGAAGAATCCCCTCCATAGTTCCCACTTCTACAAAGAGTAGTACTGTTGACCAATCAATCACCGATGAATCACATAGACTTTGGTTACCGAACTTCAATTTGCCTCAAGAAACAATGTTGTGTGCACAAACAGCCGGAAAAAAACCCTGCCGAACACCATAACAAACAAAAATGTCACAAAAGCTTGTCATAATATTTGCACTAACTGTTTCGACTGGGAAGCATGCGACAGGCTTAAGGCGTCTCTGGTGTCAAAAGCACAATCTTTGACAGCGCTCTACTACCCTGCCGCCAGGGTTGGTAATTTACCTGTCTGATATCAGCTCGCTTGTGCTGAGGTGGGAGGGGTGGAAATATTTCAGGTGTGTCCTTAAAAACGTGTGCCAATGTGCCAATTTCAAGCAGCTCTGCTGGTGATGGTTACGAGTCACCAAAAACTGGTCTTGGCGGTAATACAACTGGTTAAGGCATCGGTTTTGCCAGCGGCGGTGCACGGTAGCCTAATCAGTAGCCTAATCAGTAGCCTAATCAGTAGCCTATAACCAATGCTTTATTGAAATATCATAAGCAGCAAAACAGTCAACACTCATTCCTGTTTTTTGTCCATGCAGCTTCTGTCTGCACGTTTGGACTCATTATAGGACTATGTGCGACAGCCATTGAATGAAAGGTGTCAGTGACTATATACAGTGCCTTGCGAAAGTATTCGGCCCCCTTGAACTTTGCAACCTTTTGCCACATTTCAGGCTTCAAACATAAAGATATAAAACTGTATTTTTTGTGAAGAATCAACAACAAGTGGGACACAATCTTGAAGTGGAACGACATTTATTGGATATTTCAAACTTTTTTAACAAATCAAAAACTGAAAAATTGGGCGTGCAAAATTATTCAGCCCCTTTACTTTCAGTGCAGCAAACTCTCTCCAGAAGTTCAGTGAGGATCTCTGAATGATCCAATGTTGACCTAAATGACTAATGATGATAAATACAATCCACCTGTGTGTAATCAAGTCTCCGTATAAATGCACCTGCACTGTGATAGTCTCAGAGGTCCGTCAAAAGCGCAGAGAGCATCATGAAGAACAAGGAACACACCAGGCAGGTCCGAGATACTGTTGTGAAGAAGTTTAAAGCCGGATTTGGATACAAAAATATTTCCCAAGTTTTAAACATCCCAAGGAGCACTGTGCAAGCGATAATATTGAAATGGAAGGAGTATCAGACCACTGCAAATCTACCAAGACCTGGCCGTCCCTCTAAACTTTCAGCTCATACAAGGATAAGACTGATCAGAGATGCAGCCAAGAGGCCCATGATCACTCTGGATGAACTGCAGAGATCTACAGCTGAGGTGGGAGACTCTGTCCATAGGACAACAATCAGTCGTATATTGCACAAATCTGGCCTTTATGGAAGAGTGGCAAGAAGAAAGCCATTTCTTAAAGATATCCATAAAAAGTGTCGTTTAAAGTTTGCCACAAGCCACCTGGGAGACACACCAAACATGTGGAAGAAGGTGCTCTGGTCAGATGAAACCAAAATTGAACTTTTTGGCAACAATGCAAAACGTTATGTTTGGCGTAAAAGCAACACAGCTGAACACACCATCCCCACTGTCAAACTTGGTGGTGGCAGCATCATGGTTTGGGCCTGCTTTTCTTCAGCAGGGACAGGGAAGATGGTTAAAATTGATGGGAAGATGGATGGAGCCAAATACAGGACCATTCTGGAAGAAAACCTGATGGAGTCTGCAAAAGACCTGAGATTGGGACGGAGATTTGTCTTCCAACAAGACAATGATCCAAAACATAAAGCAAAATCTACAATGGAATGGTTCAAAAATAAACATATCCAGGTGTTAGAATGGCCAAGTCAAAGTCCAGACCTGAATCCAATCGAGAATCTGTGGAAAGAACTGAAAACTGCTGTTCACAAATGCTCTCCATCCAACCTCACTGAGCACGAGCTGTTTTGCAAGGAGGAATGGGAAAAAAATGTCAGTCTCTCGATGTCCAAAACTGATAGAGACATACCCCAAGCGACTTACAGCTGTAATCGCAGCAAAAGGTGGCGCTACAAAGTATTAACTTAAGGGGGCTGAATAATTTTGCACGCCCAATTTTTCAGTTTTTGATTTGTTAAAAAAGTTTGAAATATCCAATAAATGTCGTTCCACTTCATGATTGTGTCCCACTTGTTGTTGATTCTTCACAAAAAAATACAGTTTTGTATCTTTATGTTTGAAGCCTGAAATGTGGCAAAAGGTCGCAAAGTTCAAACGGGCCGAATACTTTCGCAAGGCACTGTAACGTCTGTTTAGGAACATAAAGTTAATACAATGGACTGCTTATTTTTGGACTTTTATCACTTCGTAAAAATTGCATCTTCCACTTTCATCTGTTGGACACTTTCATCTGCTGTCACATCACGGGAATCGCGATCATTGTCCTTGGTGCTGAATCCACTTGTAGCCGAGGCTATTTCACTTGTTTTGTTTTCGTGAGCAGTACAACAGTGACTGGACATTCCCCCTCTCTCTTTGTATTGGGTCTTTGTGGAGCTCCTGTGAAGAGTTTGGATGTGTGTAAAACCCCCCATAGTCCAAGTTGTCTTATCTGTATTACACGCACACAGGGAGCAATAATGGGGCCTGTCACTGTATTTAAACATAGCCTATTTAAAACAACTTGTTGTTTCGCTTTCATTAGAATTGGATTCGAATTATACACTGTCTTTTTAAGCATCATCAAAATCCTAGTGAATGTAATCTTGTTTATTGACTAAGTCTGGCATGTCCATGTCCAGACTGCAATCTAGAGTATGCCTAGCCCCTATATCAATGTGAATGCTATAGTCTATGTTTAACAATGTATTTCCATATTAAAGCAATGCAATTAGAATAATGTGGACTTCAAACATGTTCAACATCGGGCAAATATGGGGCAAGCTATTTAAAGAGCTAGGCTTTAACAGACTAACATTCAAATTTGAGTTGAGGACAACACAATACATAAACGTAAATACACACCTGGAAGCAACCACATATTTAGCAAAGGAGCACGTTCTGGTTGACCAGTGAGGGGTCAAGCCTTGACACGCCTACAACTTGTTTATTCATCAAAACCCAGCCCTTTTGCGACCACCACTAGCTACTGCGCCCATAATTCCAGTTCTGAATCAGAGAGGTACGGGGGCTGCCTTAAACGATATCATCTGCGCCCAGGGATTTGAACCAGCAACCTTTCGGTTACTCGCACAACACTCTTAACCACTAGCCTACCTGCATTTGCAATATTTGAGTTGAAATTTCTGTAGACCAGGGAGGCCCACTAAAAGCAGGTCTTCCAAGTGAGGCTAAGAAAGCTACCTTCCTGTCTGTGAGATAGAGATGAGTCAACTCTATCTGAATAATGGTGACACCTCTGGGTCAAATCAGACACGTCATCAACAGTAAGGTCAGTTATAGTGTCATAATAAAAATATCCTGTCAGGGGTTTACAGAACTGGGCTGTGTATTAGCTACACATTGTAACTGTGATTTTTGAATGCTTCCTTAGCTAGTGGAAAGCCCCGGCAGCAATTTTTCAATTTACCTTTTCTGGGCGACACTTCCTTCCATTTCTATTGGGAAGAAACTTGTCCCATAACCTTCTGTGTCCTGTTGCAGATGGATCTCCAAAAACCAGAGAATATTCAGAAAAATATAAAATTAACTTTTTGTATCGAGTGAGAAATGCCTCTTGCCTCAGTATGTAGATCTGTTTTGGTCGCACTGTGTGATTCGCTGTCATCTACTTCTACACGTGGCAGGGTGGCATAGAAACGAATAGTTCCTGCAAAGATGTTGGGAAATGCAAGATGTCTTGCAGCTAAGATGGCGAGGGAACTCCTCACTCTGTGCAAAAAGGGGATTTAATATCTTTCTGTATATTCTCAGTTTTTTGGAGTACCACCTGCAACTGGACACAGATGTTTATAAGAGACTAGTTTCTTACAAATCTAGAACAAGAAAAGTATCGCCAAAAAAGGTTAGGTAAAATATTGCTATCAGGTGTATCAGCTGTATGGAAGCATTCACATATCACATTACTATGTGTAGCTAGGCTGTATATCTAAACTTATTTTATTTGGTTTATTTTCTATTCTATGTAACCTTTATTTAATTAGGCAAGTCAGTTAAGAACAAATTATTATTTACAATGATGACCTACCAAAAGATAATAAGCTTTGCTGATGACACTGTCTGTGATTTATTTAGAATTCAAGATACACTTAACCGGCATGGCTGCCACAGCATTCTGCAGCAATACACTATCCCATCTGGTTTACACTTAGTGGGACTATCATTTGTTTTTCAACAGGACAATGACCCAAAACACATCTCCAGGCTGTGTAAGGGTTATTTGACCAAGAAGGAGAGTGATGGAGTGTTGCATCAGATGACCTGGCCTCCACAAACACCCGACTTCAACCCAATTGAGATGGTTTGGGATGAGTTGGACCGCAGAGTGAAAGAAAAGCAGCCAACAGCAGCATATGTGGGAACTCCTTCAATACTTTGGAAAAGCATTCCAGGTGATGCTGGTTGAGAGAATGCCAAGAGTGTGCAAAGCTGTCATCAAGGCAAAGAGTGGCTACTTTGAAGAATCTAAAATCAAAAATATTTGTTCAAATTTTTTTTGGTTACTACATGATTCCATATGTGTTATTTCGTAGTTTTGATGTCTTCACAATTATTCTACATAGTAGAAAATAGTAAAAGAATATATATTAAAAAACCTGAATGAGTAGGTGTGTCCAAACTTTTGACCGGTACAGTATCTTTTTGTGATATTTTTATGACTTGTTAAACATTTTCTCTGAGCAATTGTAGTGTTATAAAAAAAAGAGAAGTTCCTTTTCTGTGCACACAATATAGCTCAAGATTTGTACTCTTTATTTATACATACTTTTTTGCTCATGATAATTTGGGATACGACTGTTTAGTTTTTGCACATGGTCACCTAAATAGCTGTTAATGCCACAAACACTGCTGCTGGAGGTAGGAGATGAGGTCTACACGCATCTCTAATCTGGAAGAAAGCTATATAATGATGAATATTGTTCAAATCTTGTGGTGTTGTCTTTGTCATGTAAATATCACGCTGTAGCTACAAAATGTGTTGAATAAAAGCACATTCTTTTTCAATCCTGTGTTGAATTTACATATAAGACTAGTGAACACAGTGTTCTGTGAAAAATACAATTAATTATCAAATCAAATCAAATTTTATTTTTCACACGCGCCGAATACAACAGCTGTAGACCTCACAGTGAAATGCTTACTTACAAGCCGTTAATCAAAAATGCAGTTCATAAAATACCTAAAAAAAAGTGAGAGATAAGAACAACAAATAATTGAAGAGCAGCAGTAAATAACAATAGCAGGGCTTTATACAGGGGATACCAGTACAGAGTCAATGTGCGGGGGCACCTGTGTCGAGGTAATTGAGGTAATATGTACATGTAGGTAGAGTTATTAAAGTGACTATGCATAGATAATAACAGAGAGTAGCAGCAGCGTTCCAGAGGGGAGGGGGGGGGGGGCAATGCAAATAGTCTGGGTAGCCATTTGATTAGCTGTTCAGGAGTCTTATGGTTGGGGGTAGAAGCTGTTTAGAAGCATCTTGGACCTAGACTTGGCGCTCCGGTACCACTTGTCGTGTGGTAGCAGAGAGAACAGTGTATGACTAGGGTGTCTGGAGTCTTTGACAATGTTTAGGGCCTTCCTCTGACACTGACTGGTATAGAGGTCCTGGATGGCAGGAAGCTTGGCCCCAGTGATGTGCTGGGCCGTACGCACAATCCTCTGTAGTGCCTTGCGGTTAGAGGCCAAGCAGTTGCCATACCAGGAAGTGATGCTCTTGATGGGGCAGCTGTAAAACCTTTTCAGGATCTGAGGACCCATGCCATATCTTTTCAGTCTCCTTAGGGGGAATAGATTTTGTTGTGCCCTCTTCACAACTGTCTTGGTGTGCTTGGACCATGTTAGTTTGTTGGTGATGTGGACACCAAGGAACTTGTAGCTCTCAATCTGCTACACTACAGCCCTGTCGATGAGAATGGGAGAGTGCTCGGCCCTCCTATCATGTCATACACATGTTCTCTCTCTCTCAAACACACACACACACACACACACTTGTGAACACACATTTGTGCACACACATGAGCGCTGATACTTTTAATGTGGACCAGAGCTAGACCAATGCTACTAGCTATGGCCTGGTCCAGAGCTAGTGCAGACCAGAGCTAGAGCAGACCAGAGCTAGCTAGCTAGCTACGCCCTGGACCAGAGCTGGACAAGAGCTAACTAGCTACTAGCTACACCCTGGACCAGAGCTAGTTAGTGCAGACCAGAGCTAGTGTAGACCAAAACTAGCTAGACACAAGCTATGCCCAGGACCAGAGCTGGCTAGCTACTAGCTAAGCCCTGGACCAGAGCTAGACCGCAGCTAGTGCAGACCAGAGCTTGTTAGCTACGCTCTGGGCCAGAGCTAGTTAGTGAAGACCAGAGCGAGACCAATACTTCTAGCTACATCCTGCACCGGAGCTAGACCACAGCTAGTGCAGACCAGATTTAGCCAGTCTCTCTGGACCAGAGCTAGTTAGTGCGGACCAGAGATAGATCAGAGCTAGTGCGGACCTGAGGTAGCTACTAGCTACAGCCTGGACCAGAACTTGCCCAGAGCTAGTGAAGAATTCATAGGGAAGTAGTGGTAGTGATGGCAGTAGTAATGGTAGTATTGGTAATGGTAGTAATAGGGTTGTCATACGCTATGGGCTAGGTCTTGGGGTGGTTTGTAGGTGTGGAGTTACTGTAAGGTACTGTAATTTTAAGCTCTCAAAATGTTTTTAGTTTGAACATTCTGAAGGTTTTGTGGCAGGGATTGCAGTTTAGAATGTTGAAGCCTTGCGTTCCGCCATTGAAATGAATGGTGATACAACAAGCTTTATACTTTATGAAGTATGAATGGTGGCCAATAGCTCTGTTGAAGCCATCTAAGTTCAGTCAGTCTGCACATGTCAATGTTGGAGTGGTGTTTGTAGCTGAAATGGACCAAGAGCAGTGGTGAATCCAACATTTTACCTTAGAAGTCTATCGAGTTTTAATGCTAATTAATTACAGAATAAACGTGATACGTGCAGATATGAAGCCAAACAACAAAGTTCAAACTGGTTCACCACGATTACTTTTATCTGATTTGGTCCAATTACAACCATGTGACACAACAAGCAGAACAAATAATGTCAATAAGCGTATTCCCAAGACACAATTAAATATAATCTGCCTTTTGGCTGAAGAGATTGTTTTCTAATCATTAGGTGTGGAAGTATATGAATGATTTAATACTATTTTTCATCACAAAGGTCAAGTAGAAATGTTTCCGATCAACCAAGTTAGAGACACATGTGCCCTCTTAGCAAAAACTAATATCATGATATACAGTATCAACGAGCCCCATCTGAATGAACTTTGCCTCGTGTGCATGGATGGCGGAAACGTGCACGTTTCTGGCTGAAGGTATCAATGCTCACGTGTGCAGAATGTGTGCGTGTATATCAGACGAGAACGTATGATAAAACAAGACTGCCACAGGTTTTTACAGGGTCTCAATGGAGGCCTTTATTCCAATTAAACAAAGAAGTCATGAACAGCAGTTAGTTTGGAAAATAATTACATTCAAAATGTGCCACTTACCAAAAATACAGCTAAACTTTTAAAACCGCAGTTCATATAATAGTTCTAGGTTTGTAAAATTCCAGTAACTTTCCCCAAACTTTCCAACAATCCTGGTTTGAATGTTCCCGGAATCAGGAGGAAATTGCTGAATATCCAGAGAATCCTCCCAACAGGGATTTCTGAAAAACCTGGGAATTTTTAGGAAAGTTACCAGAATTGTTCAACCCTAAACAGATCATATGATTTTGGTGGAATGGGTCTTAAATAAACATGTTTGTTTCCTCAAGTTTCTAATGTTCACCATAAAGTCGTACTTTAATTACTATCAGACATCTGTACAACATACTTCCTGTCCATCAGTCCCCTGTCCACACACACACATTCACACGTTGTTTATATTTATTTATTAAATGTTGCTTGGCTTATTATAATACATTTACAACCAGTCCAAAGATATACACATCTCAGTACCATTTCTGTGTTTTTAAGTTATCTGACTGATAGGAGCGGACTTGTTCTAAAAACCAGAGAAGCAGAGTAGTTTTGGTATGAATATGGCTGAAGAAAAACCATGAGTCAGTTGGAGCATCCCAAATGGCACCCTAGTGCCTACATAGAGCACTACCTTTGAGTAGTGTAAAACGGACTGCTTCCAGTATCTCCAGAGAGAGAGAGAGAAAGAGAGAAAGAGAGAAAAGAAGTGTGTATATTAGAGGATATTGGTCATTTCTGATGCGTGCTGGGGCCTTTACACAGGCACGCAAGCGCACACACAAATGCACGCACACACAGGGCTGTATTAGGAGGTAAGAGTCTACCATATAGCTCATTACATGACATACAGGTACATAATGGGCTGCGTATCTAATGGCACCCTATACCCTATATAGTGCACTACTTTTGATGATGCACTAGATAGAGAGTAGAGTACCATTTGGGACGCAAGTACACTCTCCCAGCTCTGTACTTTAGAAACAGCAGAGGGAGACAAAGCCACTTTATTTACAGACATTCATTGATTCTCTAGTTGAGCCCACAGAGAGAAGAGGTGCCTGAACGAACAGCATATAGAAAATAAAGGTAAGGTAAGTATTTTCCCCTATATAGCTCAGCATTTTCATTTTGGACCAAGGCCCATAGGGCTCTGTTCAGAAGTTGTTTTGGGACGCCGACATTGTGTTGGTAGAGGAGCTGAAGGTGTCCCAGCAGACAGAGAGACCAAGCAAGAGACAGACAGACCTCTCTATACGGTCTGGTCTGTATGTCCTTAACAGGTAAATATACTGTACAGTGTAGGCTAAATACTGTTTAGTGCAGCCAGAATAGTGGATCGATAGACCCTCCCCCTGCAATACTGACGCCACTGTTGGGAGACTGAGGTTACTGAGGCCTGCCTGACAGACCCACCTTTCCTGAACATATCAAGGTTGTTACTCCACCCTAACCATAATATAGTGTCTGTCCTCTCTTCAACGCTCCATCCGGACAGTATCCTCCATTCGGCCAGTCTATCCAGACGAGAGGCTAACTCAGGTACTGGGCCATGGAAATCCAGTGTATGGACAGAAGTGGATTTTTGTCTTTGGCAGTAAGTGCCACAAATCCAGAAGAGGAGGGGGGAAGCACACATGTTTGCAGCCAAGTGCAAAGAGTCTCAACTTGGTTGGTTTATTGGTCGTGGATAATAAGTCCACCTTTGTTTTTTACCATGTATCCATACAGGTCTGGTCTGTGGGGGATGGAATCTGAGGTGTGCTGTGAATGACCACGGGTTAGAGGAAGATGAGGCTTGGGATTGGTCTGGGTTGAGAGCTCTGTATGGTCATGGTGGTGGTGTTGTTCAGAGAGTAGGCCGGGGTTGTATTCATTACCATAGACCGTAACAAACACTGATCCTGGGTCAGTTTGGCATTCTCCCCACCAATGGTTAAGGTTAGGATTGGGCGAGCGTAAGCTGGTACTAGATCTGTACACGGGGAAAAGTCTCTCCTCTGGTTTCTACCTAAAGATACCCTCATACTCCAGCAGGATGAGCTCCACTATCTGGTTCTGATAGACCATGTGGACTGCCATGTTCCAGGTCTCTGTCTCGGGTCTGAGCAGGGTGGGGCCAAACACTATGGCTACGCTCTGGGTCGTCATACGGTTCTCCTCGCCATGGTCAATCACCCTGCAGACAGACAGAGAGAGATCAAGTTGTTATTTTCTTGAAGCTTTATTTAACCAGCCAGTTAAAAGAAACACATTGACGGCCTGGCAAGAGGCGATGAAAGTAAGTAAAAGCACAGTGTGTGTGTGTGAGAGAGTGAGTGAGAGAGAGTGAGAGAGAGTGAGAGAGAGAGTGAGAGAGAGAGAAGAGATGCGGGGTTATTAGAGCCAAAGCTGTAACATTATATAATTGTACAGAACATTTATATTTCTAGAAAACCTAGGAATTTTGCAACCCTACTCCTGTTAGCCAGTGGATCAACATGAATAAGGCTAACACAATCAGATCACATTGTAATTTAGTTCACTGTTGAAGTGTGACTTACTTCCTGAGGTGTTTGAAGAGGGCCTGCATGGTGTCCTGATTGGGTTTGGGCAACTGTTTGACCAGCTCCTTGATAGACTGGACACGCTGCATGTAGTCTGGGATCTCTGTTTAACAGGAAGTCAGGACAAATGTTACAGAAGAAAATTGTCTTAGACACAGTAAAAAACAACACTAAAAAGCCTTTCATTAACTAACACTCACATTTCACTTGTCCCCCCCTAATATACTGAACAAAAATAGAAATGCAACACGTAAAGTTTTATTCCCAAGGTTCATGAGCTGAAATAAAATAACCCAGAAATGTTCCATATGCACACATTTGTGCACAAATTTATTTGCGTCACTGTTCGTGAGCATTTCTCCGTTGCCAAGATAATGCAGCCACCTTACAGGTTTGGCAAATCAAGCAGGTGATTAAACAGCATGATCATTACACAGGTGCACCTTGGGCTGGGACAATAAAAGGCCACTCTAAAATGTGCCGTTTTGTCACACAACACAATGCCACAGATGTCTCAAGTTTTGAGGGTGCGTGCAATTGGCATGCTGACTGCAGGAATGTCCACCAGAGCTACTGCCAGAGAATTGAATGTTCATTTCTCTACGTCCAACTGGCCTCACATCCGCAGACCACGTGTAATCACGCTAACCCAGGACCTCCACATCCGCAGACCACGTGTAATCACGCCAACCCAGGACCTCCACATCCGCAGACCATGTGTAATCACGCCAACCCAGGACCTCCACATCCGCAGACCATGTGTAATCACGCTAACCCTGGACCTCCACATCCGCAGACCACGTGTAATCACGCCAACCCAGGACCTCCACATCCGCAGACGACGTGTAATCACGCCAACTCAGGACCTCCACATCCGCAGACCACGTGTAATCACGCTAACCCTGGACCTCCACATCCGCAGACCACGTGTAATCACGCCAAGGACCTCCACATCCGGCTTCTTCCCCTGCGGGATCGTCTGAGAACAGTCAGTCAGACAGCTGATGAAACTGTGGGTTTGCACAACCAAATAATTTCAGGACAAACTGTCAGAAACCGTCCCAGGGAAGCTCATCTGTGTGTTTGTCGTCCTCAGCAGGGTTTTGACCTGACTGCAGTTCGGCGTTGTTTGGTTGGCAAATGTTCACCTTCGACTACACCGGGCAGATGGTAGACAGTGCGCGCGGCGTCATTGTCACCGTTGTCAACAGAGTGCCTCATGGTGGCCGTGGGGTTATGGTATGGGCTGGCAAAAGCTATGGACAATGATCACATTTGCATTTTATTGATGGCTATTTGAATGCACAGAGACGGGATCCTGAGGCCCATTGTCCTGCCATTCATCCGCCGCCATCACCTCATGTTTCAGAAAGACAAAGCACGACCCCATGCCGGATGGGACTGTCTTTCTGTACATGTCCCAGTTCTTCCATGGCCTGCTTACTCACCAGACGTGTCACCCATTAAGCATGTTTGGGATGCTCTGGATCAACGTGTACGACAGCGTGTTCCAGCAACATCCAGCAACTTCGCACGGCCATTGAAGAGGAGTGGGACAAGATTCCACCGACCACAATCAACAGCCTTATCAACTCTATGCGAAGAAGATGTGTCGCACGACTTGAGGCAAATGGTCCCACCTAGCTATCGTAAGACGAATGCAGTTGATCTGGGTCTACGTACCCACATCCATTTTAATATGATATCTGAGTGAGACTGACTAACAAAATCAAATGGGGGCCCCCCCAGCCGGTAATTCGACCATGATAACAAGTGTAGATAGCTAGGACCTAAACTAACTTAGCAATCAAAAAAATGCTAGCTGACATGGTCAAATTGACTGACTATCAGTGACTGACATAACAAGAGAAAAACTGCTGATGCACAAGCGCATTTCTAAATTGCATTGTGTGTGTGTGTGTGTGTGTGTGTGGGGGGGGGGGGTTGATCCGAGGGCCTTGTAATGTCACTAATGATGATAAATGAAGAACATTTTCAATTAATGGAACAGTGTACTCACTGATGGCATTGACAAAGTCATGGAATAAGTTGTAAGTGAAGAGCGGTTCAGGTAGCTCTCTAAAGAACATCTTCAACGCTCCCGTAGTCACGTGGATATCTTCCCATTTTCCCTCCTCAAGGTCCACCTTTTCATCTACACACACACACAGATAAAGACACAGGGTTATTCAGTGAACTACGTAGTGTGTACGCTATAGGTACAAGTATACATGCTTGCAGTTAGAGTTGCACAATTCTGGTGACTTTCCTAAAATCTCCAGAAGTCCTGGCTGGAGGGAATAAGCAGGAAATCCTGAATACTCTAACCGGGACTTCTGGAAAACCAGGAGATGTTGTGGTAAAGTTACCAGAATTTTGCAAGCCTAGTTGCAGTAAACAGAGAGAGAGAGAGAGGAGCACCTACCATGATTGACAGTGAAGAGAGGGGACAGGAGCACCTACAATGATTGACAGTGAGGAGAGAGGACAGGAGCACCTACCATGATTGACAGTGAAGAAAGGGGACAGGAGCACCTACCATGATTGACAGTGAAGAGAGAGGACAGGAGCACCTACCATGATTGACAGCGAAGAGAGGGGACAGGAGCACCTACCATGATTGACAGCGAAGAGAGGGGACAGGAGCACCTACCATGATTGACAGCGAAGAGAGGGGACAGTAGCACCTACAATGATTGACAGTGAAGAGAGAGGACAGGAGCACCTACCATGATTGACAGTGAAGAAAGGGGACAGGCGCACCTACCATGATTGACAGTGAAGAGAGAGGACAGGAGCACCTACCATGATTGACAGCGAAGAGAGGGGACAGGAGCACCTACCATGATTGACAGCGAAGAGAGGGGACAGGAGCACCTACCATGATTGACAGCGAAGAGAGGGGACAGTAGCACCTACCATGATTGACAGTGAAGAGAGAGGACAGTAGCACCTACCATGATTGACATTGAAGAGAGAGGACAGGAGTACCTACCATGATTGACAGTGAAGAGAGAGGACAGGAGCACCTACCATGATTGACAGTGAAGAAAGGGGACAGGAGCACCTACCATGATTGACAGTGAAGAGAGAGGACAGGAGCACCTACCATGATTGACAGCGAAGAGAGGGGACAGGAGCACCTACCATGATTGACAGCGAAGAGAGGGGACAGGAGCACCTACCATGATTGACAGCGAAGAGAGGGGACAGTAGCACCTACCATGATTGACAGTGAAGAGAGAGGACAGTAGCACCTACCATGATTGACATTGAAGAGAGAGGACAGGAGTACCTACCATGATTGTCAGTGAAGAGAGAGGACAGGAGCACCTACCATGATTGACAGTGAAGAGAGAGGACAGTAGCACCTACCACGATTGACAGTGAAGAGAGAGGACAGTAGCACCTACCATGATTGACATTGAAGAGAGAGGACAGGAGTACCTACCATGATTGTCAGTGAAGAGAGAGGACAGGAGCACCTACCATGATTGACAGTGAAGAGAGAGGACAGGAGCACCTACCATGATTGACAGTGAAGAGAGAGGACAGTAGCACCTACCATGATTGACAGTGAAGAGAGAGGACAGGAGCACCTACCATGATTGACAGTGAAGAGAGAGGACAGGAGCACCTACCATGATTGACAGTGAAGAGAGGGGACAGGAGCACCTACCATGATTGACAGTGAAGAGAGAGGACAGTAGCACCTACCATGATTGACAGTGAAGAGAGGGGACAGGAGCACCTACCATGATTGACAGTGAAGAGAGGGGACAGGAGCACCTACCATGATTGACAGTGAAGAGAGAGGACAGGAGCACCTACCATGATTGACAGTGAAGAGAGGGGACAGGAGCACCTACCATGATTGACAGTGAAGAGAGAGGACAGGAGCACCTACCATGATTGACAGTGAAGAGAGGGGACAGGAGCACCTACCATGATTGACAGTGAAGAGAGGGGACAGGAGCACCTACCACGATTGACAGTGAAGAGAGAGGACAGTAGCACCTACCATGATTGACAGCGAAGCGTAGTTTCTGGATGACAGCCAGGTTCCCACTCACTCTGTACAACCCGTCCACATTCAGAGCTACAGACAGAGGAACACAGCACCATCATCACACACACGTTGGCAGTAGCCCAATTGTTTGCATTGTTTTAACCTTCCTTCATGGATATGCAAACTCAACAAAGGCCTTTAAATTGCACTCTATCTACCAGGCTCTCTATCTGTTTAGAGTGTCTGGTAAGCCTTTATTCTTCCTGCTAATATCATCACAGCATCAGAATGAGAGACAACAGGCAGACAGACACAGGAGCACACGGTAACACTGTCTCCGACACCTGGCATCATAACACGTTATTACACGGTCATAACCATGTCATAATCTGTCATAACAGCTGACGTAACCTGTCATAATATGGTCATAGCACTGTCATGACACATATATTTACACCTGTTGTGACATATATTGTGTTATTTTATGGCTGGTCATGACACCTACATAAGAGCTTCAAAACACACATTTATTCAAATGCGTTTCTTCCCTGTCAAGAGGTTTCCTTTCGTTTGAAAGTTTGTTTGTTAAATCCTTTGTTGTTGTAATGAAATCTTTAGTATTTTTTTTCATCATATTTTAAAGAACTTGAAGAAAATACACTTTATGACACTGTCCTGAAGCATTATGACTATACTGTGTCACTTTACTTGAACTAAGAAAATACTTTGACACTGTCCTGAAGCATTATGACTATACTGTGTCACTTTACTTGAACTAAGAAAATACTTTGACACTGTCCTGAAGCATTATGACTATACTGTGTCACTTTACTTGAACTAAGAAAATACTTTGACACTGTCCTGAAGCATTATGACTATACTGTGTCACTTTACTTGAACTAAGAAAATACTTTATGACACTGTCCTGAAGCATTATGACTATACTGTGTCACTTTACTTGAACTAAGAAAATACATTATGACACTGTCCTGAAGCATTATGACTATACTGTGTCACTTTACTTGAACTAAGAAAATACATTATGACACTGTCCTGAAGCATTATGACTATACTGTGTCACTTTACTTGAACTAAGAAAATACTTTATGACACTGTCCTGAAGCATTATGACTATACTGTGTCACTTTACTTGAACTAAGAAAATACTTTATGACACTGTCCTGAAGCATTATGACTATACTGTGTCACTTTACTTGAACTAAGAAAATACATTATGACACTGTCCTGAAGCATTATGACTATACTGTGTCACTTTACTTGAACTAAGAAAATACATTATGACACTGTCCTGAAGCATTATGACTATACTGTGTCACTTTACTTGAACTAAGAAAATACATTATGACACTGTCCTGAAGCATTATGACTATACTGTGTCACTTTACTTGAACTAAGAAAATACTTTATGACACTGTCCTGAAGCATTATGACTATACTGTGTCACTTTACTTGAACTAAGAAAATACATTATGACACTGTCCTGAAGCATTATGACTATCATAATCATACAAGCCAGATAGGCCCGTCAAGTACATGCCCTTATGTCAGTTATCAGTCATAAAGAAGGTGTCTTTATCCTGCTCCTGAAATCTGATCTTGCATTCAACCTGGTCATCAGCAACACAGCATTGGGATAGCAACATGTCTGACATCAATGTGTGCGCAATTACAATGGTAATTTAATATGGACAATTTCAGAAAATGTTACATAACAGAAAAGTACTATTGACAAGTAGGCTATAGAGTAATGGAATGTTGGAAAGTTTTATGTGTTTTGACACTCACGTAGGTGTGTCATGACAGTGTTATGACCATATTATGACAGGTTTATGACATATTATGATAACGTTAGGTGTCAAGTAAAGTGTTACCGAACACACATACCATTGTTTTCCATGTGGTCGATGCACATCGTGACGAAACTTGGCACGGATGCGTTCTCTCTCTGACAGAGGTCACTCAGACTGCAGCCAAACACCTGGTCTGAGACACACAGACAGGGAAAGGTTTATTATTATAGAGGTCCAAAGTACTTCGCTACTGGAAAACAAAGGCTCTTCTATCTTTAACACAACAAGTCAATGGCATGGATTTAGTTTGCCAAAATGGAGTCCTAATTGTGCACGTGTGGTAAAGTTCTCTGTTTAGAAATAGAATCACTAGAATGGACATCACCATATCAGCTACACTGAGTGTATCAGGGTTGGGGTCAATTTGAAATTCCTGAATTTAATTAAATTCGACCTACAAATTGACATTTGAATTGGCTACACCCCACAGGAAGCAGAATTTGAATCAAATTAAAATACGTAGAATTGAATTCAAACCAATTCAAATCAATTTAACTGAGACATATGACACTCATTCTTTATACAAAGATTTTGCCAAATGCACCTGCCACCTCTTAAGAAAACAGATACCCTTTGCAAACTTTAGTTTGATTCTAATTTAATGATGTCAAACCGTATTTTGTTTGTATTTTTGTCATTAGATGTTAGGTTGTTACCGTACATTCTGGAGTGTTTGATGATGCATTCTGGGAAACATATACATCTAAGTGAATAATGAATTATTATAGACAACCTACAAAATTATCTTAGAATATTTCCAGACCACTGTAATTATTTAAAACTTTAAAAGAATGAATTAAATTCTACTTTCTTTAATTAAAATTAAATTAGCATTCTGCTTCCTGTGGGGTGTGGCCAATAAAAATTAAAGAATTAAAATTGAAAGACCAATTTTCAACTCAACTCAGAATTGACCGCAACCCTGGAGTGTACCCATAAGACTCAGACCAAAACAAGTTGACTGTGAGGCTATTCCCATTCTAGCATTTCTATTTCTATGGTTCAGTGCTGTCTCTCTGTAATACCTTTGATGTAGCCCTTGTCTCTGACGGCTTGCAGAGTGGGTCTGCGTGTGAGGAACTTCATAAGTTTGTGTCTGGTCTTCTTGTCATCTGATGTGTCCATACTGGTAGAACTCTTCATGGCTACAGACCAATGAGAATAGAAGTACAGATGACACATTTACTGCTAACTCTAGAAACCCTGACAGGTTTCATGGCTATAGACTAATGACAACGGGATTTTACCATATTATTAACAAAATAAATGATCATCAACATCTTCTGTAGAGAAATAGCAATGGGAGATGACTTAACACACTGACACGCATGATGATCAACAATAACATCATTGGTAGACAAAGATTAACGATCTCAAACATATATGTGGGTTTGGGTTAGGGTAACAGACAGACAGGCAGGCTGCACGAACCTCTGCTCTTAGAGTCTCTGTGATCTTTCTCTTTGTCTCGTTTCTCAGCTCCAGGAGACTCTGGCATGTCCTCCTCTATGGCCTCATCTGACTCCCAGGCCTACAGTGTGGTTGGTAACACACAAACAGGGAAACAAGAAGGGGACAGTCAGAAACAGGTAGGCTGCCTTTGGGCTGGCAATAGCATCAAGGCCCAATGACTAAACATGCCAACTACGCCACTTAGTGGATATATGTGGAACTGAATCAAGAATTTCAAGATCCTTTCAATTTCAAGGTGACAAACATTATGATGAATCAGATTTGTGTCGTGTGTGTGTTTGTGTAGACTCACGTGTGTGCTGATGGTGTCCGTCAGTGCTCTGTACCAGTCATTGACGAAACTGTCATTCTCTGACTGGATCAGCAGCTCTGTGCCCTGACGGGTTTTCAGCTGCAGGAGGAGACAAATACGTTTTTGAACAGTAAGAGCAAGACTCCAACATGAAATAATCCTCCCTGTCATCATTCATGTTCTATACACGTAGTGCTACCATTGTCTGAGGCACTGCTATAGCCTAAAGAAAATTGCCCCAAGGGGACATATTCAAGCATGATTTATAAATATTATTATTTATTTAACTAGGCAAATCCGTTAAGAGCAAATTCTTTATTTAGAATGACGGCCTACCGGGGAACAGTGGGTTAACTGCCTTGTTCAGGGGCAGAAAGACACATTGTTACCTTGTCAGCTCAGGGATTCGATTCAGCGACCTTTCGGTTACTGGCCCAACACTAACCACTAGGCTACCTGCCCCCCCCCCCCCGTTTTGTGTAGGAGCTCACTCACCTCTATAACATGCTTCTTGCTGGACTTGTCTTTGGAAGCCCACTCTATAGATCCTCCTCTCAAGTCCACAGTAAACTCTGGCTTGGACTGGATGCCTCCAAACTACAGGGAGAAACAAGTACACTACATGACCAAAAGTATGTGGACAAATCGTATGCTCGTCAAACATCTCATTGAAAAATCATTGGCATTAATATGGAATTGGTCCCCACTTTGCTGCTATAACAGCCTCCACTCTTCTGGGAAGGCTTTTCACTAGATGTTGGAATATTGCTGCGGGGACTTGCTTCCATTCAGCCACAAGAGCATTGATGTTGGGCGATTAGGCCTGTAGGCCTGGCTCACAGTCAGCGTTCCAATTCAGGTCAGGGCTCTGTGCAGGCCAGTCAAGTTCTTCCACACCAATCTCGACAAACCATTTTGTATGGACCTCGCTTTGTGCGCGGGGGCATTGTCATGCTGAAACAGGAAAGGGCCTTCCCCAAACTGTTGCCACAAAGTTGGAGGCACAGAATCTTCTAGAATGTCATTGTATGCTGTAGCGTTTAGATTGAACTTTACTGGAACTAAGGGGCCTAGCCAGAAACTATGAAAAACAGTCCCAGATCATTATTCCTCCTTAACCAAACTGAAGAGTTGGCACTATGCATTCGGGAAGATAGCGTTCTCCTGGCATCCGCCAAACCCAGATTCATCCGTCGGACTACCAGATGGTGGCAAGCTTTACACCACTCCAGCACATGCTCGGCATTACGCATGGTGATCTTAGGCTTGTGTGTGGCTGCTCGGCCATGGAAACCCATTTCATGACGCTCCAGACGAACAGTTCTTGTGCTGACGTTGCTTCCAGAGGCAGTTTGCAACTCGGTAGTGAGCGTTGCAACAGAGGACAAATAATTGTTACGAGCTACGCGTTTCAGCACGCGGGGGTCCCGCTCTGTGAGCTTGTGTGGCCTACCCCTTTGCGGCTGAACCGTTGATGCTAGACGTTTCAACTTCACAATAACAGCACTTACAGTTGACCAGGGCAGCTCTAGCAGGGCAGACATTTTATGAACTGACTTGTTGGAAAGGGGGCATCCTATGACACAACGCTGTTGTCCTATGACACAACGTACAACGTTGAAAGTCACTGAGCTCTTCTGTTAGGCCATTTTACTGCCAATGGTTGTCTATGGAGATGGCATGGCTGTGTGCAAAATGTTATACAACGGGTGTGGCGGAAATCGCCAAATCGACTAATTAGAAGGGGTGTCCACATACTTTTGTATATACAGTGAAGAAACACACACGACACCACAATGTGGTGTCAATGGAGCTTGTCAATCCCACTGTCAATTCAGTGTTTTTGGTGAGATATTACTGAGATAATGTGTCTAAGTTAGAGTTTGTCATCTACTACTAAACAACAGGTGCATCATTGAGATTTTATATACAGTGCCTTGCGAAAGTATTCGGCCCCCTTGAACTTTGCGACCTTTTGCCACATTTCAGGCTTCAAACATAAAGATATAAAACTGTATTTTTTTTGTGAAGAATCAACAACAAGTGGGACACAATCATGAAGTGGAACGACATTTATTGGATATTTCAAACTTTTTTAACAAATCAAAAACTGAAAAATTGGGCGTGCAAAATTATTCAGCCCCCTTAAGTTAATACTTTGTAGCGCCACCTTTAGCTGTGATTACAGCTGTAAGTCGCTTGGGGTATGTCTCTATCAGTTTTGCACATCGAGAGACTGAAATTTTTTCACATTCCTCCTTGCAAAACAGCTCGAGCTCAGTGAGGTTGGATGGAGAGCATTTGTGAACAGCAGTTTTCAGTTCTTTCCACAGATTCTCGATTGGATTCAGGTCTGGACTTGACTTGACTTGGTCATTCTAACACCTGGATATGTTTATTTTTGAACCATTCCATTGTAGATTTTGCTTTATGTTTTGGATCATTGTCTTGTTGGAAGACAAATCTCCGTCCCAGTCTCAGGTCTTTTGCAGACTCCATCAGGTTTTCTTCTAGAATGGTCCTGTATTTGGCTCCATCCATCTTCCCATCAATTTTAACCATCTTCCCTGTCCCTGCTGAAGAAAAGCAGGCCCAAACCATGATGCTTCCACCACCATGTTTGACAGTGGGGATGGTGTGAGCTGTGTTGCTTTTACGCCAAACATAACGTTTTACATTGTTGCCAAAAAGTTCAATTTTGGTTTCATCTGACCAGAGCACCTTCTTCCACATGTTTGGTGTGTCTCCCAGGTGGCTTGTGGCAAACTTTAAACTACACTTTTTATGGATATCTTTAAGAAATGGCTTTCTTCTTGCCACTCTTCCATAAAGGCCAGATTTGTGCAATATACAACTGATTGTTGTCCTATGGACAGAGTCTCCCACCTCAGCTGTAGATCTCTGCAGTTCATCCAGAGTGATCATGGGCCTCTTGGCTGCATCTCTGATCAGTCTTCTCCTTGTATGAGCTGAAAGTTTAGAGGGACGGCCAGGTCTTGGTAGATTTGCAGTGGTCTGATACTCCTTCCATTTCAATATTATCGCTTGCACAGTGCTCCTTGGGATGTTTAAAGCTTGGGAAATCTTTTTGTATCTAAATCCGGCTTTAAACTGCTTCACAGCAGTATCTCGGACCTGCCTAGTGTGTTCCTTGTTCTTCATGATGCTCTCTGCGCTTTTAACAGACCTCTGAGACTATCACAGTGCAGGTGCATTTATACGGAGACTTGATTACACACAGGTGGATTGTATTTATCATCATTAGTCATTTAGGTCAACATAGGATCATTCAGAGATCCTCAACGAAATTCTGGAGAGAGTTTGCTGCACTGAAAGTAAAGGGGCTGAATAATTTTGCACGCCCAATTTTTCAGTTTTTGATTTGTTAAAAAAGTTTGAAATATCCAATAAATGTCGTTCCACTTCATGATTGTGTCCCACTTGTTGTTGATTCTTCACAAAAAAATACCGTTTTATATCTTTATGTTTGAAGCCTGAAATGTGGCAAAAGGTCGCAAAGTTCAAGGGGGCCGAATACTTTCGCAAGGCACTGTATATACACACACAGTCATTAAAACTAGTTTTTCAACCACTCCACAAATTTCTTGTTAACAAACTACAGTTTTGGCAAGTCGGTTAGGACATCTACTTTGTGCATGACACAACAATTGTTAAAAGACAGATTATTTAACTTTTAACTCACTGTATCACAATTCTAGTGGGTCAGATATTTACATACACTATGTTGACTGTGACTTTAAACAGTTTGGAAAATTCCAGAAAAGGATGTCATGGCTTTAGAAGCTTCTGATAGGCTAATTGACATAATTTGAGTCAATTGGTGGTGTACCTGTGAATGTATTTCAAGGCCTACCTTCAAACTCAGTGCCTCTTTGCTTGACATCATGGGAACATCAGAATAAATCAGCCAAGACCTCAGCAAAAATGTTGAGACCTCCACAAGTCTAGTTCAACCTTGGGAGCAATTTCCAAATGCCTGAAGGTACCACGTTCATCTGTACAAACAATAGTATGCAAATATAACCACCATGGGACCACGCAGCCGTCATACCGCTCAGGAAGGTGACGCATTCTGTCTCCAACAGATGAACGTACTTTGGTGTTAAAAGTGCAAATCAATCCCAGAACAGCAGCAAAGGAAGTGAAGATGCTGTGAAGATTCTGGAGGAAACAGGTACAAAAGTATCTATATTCACAGTAAAAAAAAAGTCCTATATTGACATAACCTGAAAGGCCACTGCTCCAAAACCGCCATAACAAATCCAGACTACGGTTTGCAACTGCACATGGGTACAAAGATCGTACTTTTTGGTGAAATGTCCTCTGGTCTGATAAAACAAAAATAGAACTGTTTGGCCATAATGACCATCATTATGTTTGGAGGAAAAAAGGGGAGGCTTGCAAGCCGAAGAACACCATCCCAACTGTGAAGCACGGGGGTGGCAGCATCATGTTGTGGGGGTGCTTTGCTGCAGGAGGGACTGGTGCACTTCACAAAATAATAATCCACATCATCATGAGGATCAAAAATTACGTAGATATATTGAAGCAACATCTCAAGACATCAGTCAGGAAGTTAAAGCTTGGTCGCAAATGGGTCTTCTAAGTGGACAATGACCCCAAGCATACTTCCAAAGTTGTGGCAAAATGTGTTAAAGACAACAAAGTCAAGGTATTGGAGTGGCCATCACAAAGCCCACAAAACCTCAATCCCATAGAAAATGTGTGGGCAGAACTGAAAAAGCGTGTGCAAGCAAGGAGGCCTTACAAACCTGACTCAGTTACACCAGCTCTGGCAGGAGGAATGAGCCAAAATGTACTTATTGTAGGAAGCTTGTGGAAGGCTACCCAAAACGTTTGACCCAAGTTAAACAATTTAAAGGCAATGCTACCAAATACTAATTGAGTGTATGTAAACTTCTGACCCACTGGGAATGTGATGAAATAAATAAAAGCTGAAATAAATAATTCTCACTACTATTATTCTGACATTTCACATTCTTAAAATAAAGTGGTGATCCTAACTGACCTAGACAGGGGATTTTGACTAGGATTAAATATCAGGAATTGTGAAAAACAGAGTTTAAATGTAGTTGGCTAAGGTGTATGTAAACTTCTGACTTCAACTGTACATATATATACAGTACCAGTCAAAAGTTTGGACACACCTACTCATTCAAGGGTTCTTCTTTATTTTGACTACTTCCTACATTGTAGAATAATAGTGAGGACATAAAAACTATGAAATAATCATGTAGCAACCAAAGAAGTGGTAAACAAATCAAAATATAATTATTTTCATGTCTTCACCATTGTTATTTATATATATAAATACATTATTATATTATGACCTCTAAGTCCTCATTTGGACTAATCTTCCAAGAGTCCTTAAACATTAAAATACAATTTATAATACAAATCACATTTTCACAAACTCAGCAAAAAAAGAAACGTCCTCTCACTGTCAACTGCGTTTATTTTCAGCAAACTTAACATGTATGTACAAACATAATAAGATTCAACAACAGACAAACTGAAGAAGTTCCACAGACATGTGACTAACAGAAATGGAATAATGTGTCCCTGAACAAAATTAACATTCAGTATCTGGTGTGGCCACCAGCTGCATTAAGTACCGCAGCGCATCTTCTCCTCATGGACTGCACCAGATTTGCCAGTTCTTGCTGTGAGATGTTACCCCACTCTTCCACCAAGGAACCTGCAAGTTCCCGGACATTTCTGGGGGGAATGGCCCTAGCCCTCACCCTCCGATCCAACAGGTCACAGACGTGCTCAATGGGATTGAGATCCGGGCTCTTCGCTGGCCATGGCAGAACACTGACATTCCTGTCTTGCAAGAAATCATGCACAGAACGAGCCTTAAGGCTAGTGGCATTGTCTTGCTGGAGGGTCATGTCAGGATGAGCCTGCAGGAAAGGTACCACATGAGGGAGGAGGATGTCTTCCCTGTAACGCACAGCTTTGAGATTGCCTGCAATGACAACAAGCTCAGTCCGATGATACAGTGACACACCGTCCCAGACCATGACGGACACCTCCAAATCGATCCCGCTCCAGAGTACAGGCCTCGGTGTAACGCTCATTCCTTGGACGATAAACACGGATCCGGCCATCCCCCCTGGTGAGACAAAACCGCAACTCGTCAGTGAAGAGCACTTTTTGCCAGTCCTGTCTGGTCCAGCGACGGTTGGTTTGTGCCCATAGGTGACGTTGTTGCCGTTGATGTCTGGTGAGCACCTACCTTACAACAGGCCTACAAGCCCTCAGTCCAGCCTCTCTCAGCCTATTGCGGACAGTCTGAGCACTGATGGAGGGATTGTGCGTTCCTGGTGTAACTCGGGCAGCTGTTGTTGCCATCCTGTACTTGTCCCGCAGGTGTGATGTTTGGATGTACCGATCCTATGCAGGTCTTGTTACACATCTGCCACTGCGAGGACAATCAGCTGTCTGTCCTGTCTCCCTGTTGCACTGTCTGAGGCGTCTCACAGTACGGACATTGCAATTTATTGCCCTGGCCACATCTGCAGTCCTCATGCCTCCCTGCAGCATGCCTAAGGCACGTTCACGCAGATGAGCAGGGACCCTGAGCATCTTTCTTTTGGTGTTTTTCAGAGACAGTAGAATGGCATCTTCAGTGTCCTAAGTTTTCATAACTGTGACCTTAATTGCTTACTGTCTGTAGCTGTTAGTGTCTTAATAACCATTCCACAGGTGCATGTTCACTAATTGTTTATGGCTCATTGAACAAGCCTGGGAAACAGTGTTTAAACCCTTAACAATGAAGATCTATAAAGTTATTTGGATTTTTACAAATTATCTCTGAAAGACAGGGTCCTGAAAAAGGGGCGTTTCTTTTTTTGCTGAGTTTCTAACACCCTGTTTAAAACAACAGACATACAGTAATACTCTGACATATTGACCAGATAAATAAATACTCTAGCAGTTTGAAAAGATAGATTGATTACTTCATCTACCATAGTCCTGCACAACCATCCAATGTATTATATTTAAATGGTTCTAAAGTATGGTTTGAATTTATATATTGAAAAGTTTCTGGTTTGCTCTGATAAAATTATTCAAATTCTTTATTACTCTAAATCGAAATGTTATTTTAAGCATTTCTCTTTTCGGCCTATATACAGTAGTACACTACTTTAGACCAGACAGGGTGGGGCTTGACCACTGAGGAGAGCCTACAGTTGCCTAGCAGCGAGAGTAGCAGCTCAGCGAAGGAGGAGCCACCAAGGTACAATTGGCCGAGCGTCGTCCAGGTTAGGGTTTGGCTGGGGTAGGCAGTCAGTGTAAATCAGAATGTATTCTTAAATGACTTGCCTGGTTTAATAAAGGTTAAATTAAATAAAAAAAAATAAAAAAAATGATGTCTTGCTGTAGAGACGGATGGGTTAAATTGCCATGTCAGAGGATCTATTCCTGTTCTACTCTATTTCTAATGGTTTGAACACTCGAGTGTAGAGTAGAGTAGCAGATTGACACTACTCACCCAGCTGGTCCCACCCCCCTGGCTTTTAGTGAATAGTAGCAAGGAGCCCCGAAGGACTGTCCAGGACGACGTCCAATTTTTCCTGTAAAAAACACACACACACACACACACACACACACACACACACACACACACACACACACACACACACACACACACACACACACACACACACACACACACAGGCTGAGGCCACACAGAGACGTAATAAAGAAAACATCTGAATTTATCATTGTCAGTTTTTATCTGTCAAAAGTTCAACTTAAGTCAACGTTTTTATTTTTTTGACAGACAATCATGCCAGTTGTCCGTCATCCATCAACGGAAAGACGATTGGCTCAAGCCGCAATTTCGGACACAAAATCTATTTTTGCTTTGGGGCAAAAACATCACTGATACATCTTATTTCAACTCAACCAAACACTGCAGGTTGTGTTGCTTTGACCAACAGCTTATCCATATGTGTCGGATATTCCTGCTCCTCTTCCTAAAACAGTACTACTCACCGTACTTTCTTGCCATGCTCAGTGATCTTGGTCACATTAAGAACACCACACTTCTCTGAAGGCTGCAGAGAAACAGAGAGACACACATCATCATCACATGTAGACAGGGCCAGACACGACTGACAGGGGAAAAAACGCAATACACATTCTCTGTCACAAATTACACCCTATTTCCTATGTAGTCCACTACTTCTGACCAAAAGGCACACAGACATACAAAAAGCAGCCCAAACCAGAGAGACTGAAGGAAAGAGTAGACAAGAAAGTAGAAACTTTAGTATGACTGAAATCATGCAGTGAAACCACAGCAGGACAACACTTAATAGTTTCCCCACAGTCTAGTCTGTGATACAGGGTTACAGTCACCCCCACTAGTCGCTTACAATACAGGTAGAATATTTACAGAGTCACCAGTAACAATTCAGGCACAACAAGTGACCAGAGTTTCTACAGATTTTCTACCATTTTCTATGAAAATTGACATCAGTCGACCACACAGTAGAATAGAAGACAGAAGAGGAGCACAAAGGGAAGGCCACACTTCAGGAGAGGAGAGAGAGAGAGGGGGATACTAACAGAGGTGGGGGGCTTGAGGGACGAGGGGTCTGAGGAGTCAGAGTCAGGAGAGCCGGGGACCTTGGGGCCCAACGCCGCATCCTAGTGATGAGAATGACAACACAGTCTAAGAACTACTGAGTACTTCAGAGGGATGTTCCAGAAAGCACGATCAATAAGTTAGCCAGCTAACTGTCCGAAATATTCTGAAATACCTGGCTTGAAATTAGCATGGTATAATTAAGTTGACAACTAACAACACATACCTGTATTCAAGATTATTTTTGAAAATGAACCAGGAAATAACGAGATCTCCAGTATCTCCAGTATGTGACTGCTTTTCAATGACTGCTTTTTTTAATGATCCTGCTTTCTGCAACAGCCCCAGAGACAGCCGCAGAAGTAAACCAACACATGGTTACATTGACATGGATAGTTAAGGACAGATAGAGTTGTTGAACGTTGTCAAATATTCTTTCAAAATAACATAATTAAACCATGCAATTAATATATTTAGATTGAACCTCAAATCAAACTAACTGAGGGAAAGGAAAGGTTGATATCGCCATGCTTACATCGATACTAGATATATCATTGTAGATTATAGAAGTGATTATAGATTATATGATATATTATTATAGAAGTGATCAATGGGTCATCATTAAATGTCATATCGTTTTTCAGATAAATAGGAGTAATAATTAACAGGAGGAAGTGCACTCAGGGGTGGCAGCAAGCTCGGAACGTGATAGGCCTGATTGGATGAAGGCATCATTTGATTAGATGAAGGACAGTGATCATTCTCGCTCTCTGTGATTATCAAGCGAGGTGATTGGCTGCTGGGATTGGAGGGTGTAGAGGCACTGACTTTTGTCTGTCTGTAATGGTGGGGGCCAAAGCCTGTACGGAAACGCCTGTTGTTTTTGATGAGTCACTGCAGAGCAGAATCATGAGTCTACAACTACCCCCTCACATTCACATCATGATCGTGTTCGTGTTCCAAATGGCACCCTATCGGGGAGGCAGGTAGCCTAGTGGTTAGAGCGTTGGGCCAGTAACTGAAAGGTTTCTGGATCAAATCCCCAAGCTGACAAGGTAGAAATCCCACTGTTCCTAGGCCGTCATTGTAAATAAGAATTTGTTCTTAACTGACTTGCCTAGCTAAATAAAAGTGAAATAAAATGTACTTTTGACCAGGGCCCTGGTGCCATTTTGGGACTCAATACCTTACATTCACATAATAAACAAACTCACTAGACAAGATACCCCAGAGACTAGAAATGTGACCTATAATGAAACTTACATTTTTGGGGGGGCATCTCACCTTGTCGTTGGTGTCCAGTGCGTAGGTGCTGTGTCTCCACTTGGTCAGGACGATGGGCTCTACATGCTTCCTGTCCAGACTGCGGCTCTTAGGGGTGTCTCCTCCGCCCGGCAGGGGAGGAAGGGAGTGGTTGTACTGCAGGCAGGCAGACACACAGAGAGAGAGAGAGAGAGAGAGAGAGAGAGAGAGAGAGAGAGAGACAGAGAAGAGAGAGAGCAGAGAGCCGAGAGCAGAGAGAGAGCGAGACAGAGAAGAGAGAGAAGAGAGAGAGCAGAGAGCAGAGAGAGAGAGAGAGAGAGATGGGGATGGGGATGGGGACAAACATCATACAGAAGTACTAATAAACATTAACACTTTCAACGAGAAAGACAAACCTATATGAAACAAATAAGCGTAACTATGTTTGGGGACAAGCAACCAGTCTAAACTATTAAACTAATGCTGTGTTCATAACCAACTGGGAAGGTGGAAATTATCAGTTGTGAAGTCCAGTTGGATGCATTCACGTGCTTTGAACTCATTGAGAAACGCAGACTGGATCCCAGGCTATGACGCAGCCGGCCGCGACCGGTAGACCCATGAGGCCACGCACAATTGGCCCAGCATCATACGGGTTAGGGGAGGGTTTGGCCGGCCGGGATGTCCTTGTCCCATCGCACTCTAGCAACTCGTGGTGGGCCGGGCGCATGCACGCTGACACGGTCGCCAGTTGTACGGTGTTTCCTCCGACACATTGGAGCGGCTGGTTTCCGGGTTAAGCAAGCAGTGTGTTAAGAAGCAGTGTCGCTTGGCAGGGTCATGTTTCGGAGGATGCGTGACCTTCGTCTCTCCTGAGTCCGTACGGGAGTTGGAGCGATGGGACAAGACTGTAACTACCAATTGGATACCATGAAATGGCCAACAAGCTGGTAATGGCCAACAAGCTGCGTCAACCATAAAAGTACAGCTACCATGTCTGTAAACATATGACAGTGTTTAAAAAACATATGCTGTTGCATTTAACTACAGAAAACACTGTTATGGAGATAATTTCCTTGGTAAGTGACGTCAGAGGTCACCTTGTGGGAGATGTCGGAGCTCAGGGATGACAGACGAGTTCCCCACTAGTAATTACCAGTTGGAGGTGCATTCAAGTAGATTTTTTCCCACTTGGTTATGAACGCAGGGTAAACTGGAGGTAGTGTACTTGTCCTGGGCCATACCTTGGGCAGCTTCCATTCAGATCTTGAGCCGTCAGCACTGTAGTAGTAGGGTCGGCCCTGTTCATCAACATGCTTAATCCACTGGATGGACACACACACACACACACACACACACACACACACACACACAACACTAGATGAGCATCACTGACACACTAAAAAAGCACCTAGTGTGGTGCAGTGGTCCCGTCTAAGTGTAATATAGAGAAGAACTCAGAGGCCATGACAGTGAAGACAGACACAGAGAGAGTCCCCAGTACCTTCTCATTAGTATAGTCACTAACATACAGAGTGTGTCCATGCTCATCCAGCTCTTCTGACCAACCTCGAGGCGGGGAGCCATACTGGCTGTCTGATTGGCTAGAATACGTGCTGTGGCAGTTGTCCTCCAACGACAGAGGCTGGAAGCGACCAATGGCGAGCGAGAGGAGAGGAAGGAAGGATGGGGAGAAAGAGAGAGGCAGAGTTGTCTATGATTAGGGGCAACGGAAGAGGGAGAGAGGTGGGGAGGCAGAGAGAAAGAGACAGGGAGAAGGAGAGAGAAAGAAATAGAGAGAAAGGGAGGGAGAGAAAGAAAGAGAAAAAAGAGAGAGAGAAGGACCAATCACCATTGCGTTGTCTATGCATAGAGAATAGAAAGCACCAATCACGATTAACCACAGTCAGAGCTACAGTATAGAGGTCACAGTCACCCACAATGTACAGCCAAGAACACTGCAGTCACTCACAGCATAGCACCAATCCTTTGAAATCTTTCAAATACTTTAATCATTTGCTCTAGCCTGCCTTGAGTGCCAGATGAGAGGGGTTTACAGTTGTGGGACTATTCTATAGGTCCATTAAAACCCCCTAGAGTCTGCCTGAGGCTGGGTTTTTACTAAGCTAAAATATGGAATTGTTTTTAGAGGGTCATACCAAGGATCATTTAGCTATTTGTTTTTTAATTTTAGGACCACTGTAGGTATAAAAAAATATATATAAAAAAAGTATTTGATGAAACATTGAATTGGGCCTCACTGCCATTAGCCCATAGAAACGGATTGAATAACTTTGTTTTTATTTATTTATTTTTTAAAATAATTTAACCTTTATTTAACTGGGCAAGTCAGTTAAGAACAAATGATTATTTACAATGAAGGCCTACCATGGAACAGTAGGTTAACTGCTTTGTTCAGGGGCAGAACGACAGATTTTTACCTTGTCAGCTCTGGGATTCGATCCAGCAACCTTTCGGTAACTGGCCCAACACTCCAACCACTAGACTACACTTGGCCAAGTGCAACTTCGCTCTCTACAGCTTGGCAGCTGCGGGAGTGGGAGATGCCCGTGTGCTTTGTGGTTTACTAGATCTTTTTTTCTGCAGTTTTCTTGAAGATCACTCCGCGACCCACATGCTGCCCCAGGGCAGTGATTGGGGACATTGCCCTGAAGACCGTCTTTTGGATGGGACGTTAAGCGGGTATCCTGACTCTCTGTGGTCACTAAAGATTCCATGGCATTTATATAAGAGTAGGGATGTTAACCCCGGTGTGGCTAAATTCAATCTGGCCCTCATACCATCATGGCCACCTAATCATCCCCAACTTCAAATTGGCTCATTTATCCCCCTCCTCTCCCCTATAACTATTCTCCAGGTCATTGCTGTAAATGAGAATGTGTTTTCAGTTTAACTTACCTGGTAAAATAAGGGTTAAATAACATTTACAACTATTGAATATGAATCAAGTGAATTATTATCAGAACCCAAATTAATTCACCAAAGATTCTCCCGTTTCTATGACGAATTTTACACCTCTGATTGTAAATCCACACCAAGCCAGATCGAGTCATTTTTAAAAGACATAAGAATCCGGCCTGCTGAGAGCCCAAATCTCTCTCCATTGAACTCCAAAGGACATTGGATAACATGAATAAAGGCAAATCACCTGGTTGTGCATTCCTCCTGAGGTCTATTTAAAATTTTAGAACCAATTAGGTCCACTGTTACTTGAAATGATGAACACAGCCGTTCAAAGGTTCATTTGGAAGAGATGTAAATACAGCATTAATTTTGCTTTTATATAAAAAAAAGGTAAGGACTCCGCCCAGTGCTCTCACTATCTTTGATAAACACAGATATTAAACTATTTTCAAAAATGTTGTCTTCCCGTCTTGAAACTTACTTACCCAAATTGGTACATCTTGACCAAAAAAGGTTTGTTAAACAACGATTACCTTCAGGTAACCTCTGTCGTCTATTACATATCTTACATGCTTCATCAGAAACCAAAGATCATTGGGCAGATCAACAGTATCTCTCGACGCAGAAAAAGCTGACGTTAGCGATCATATCTTTGGCTGGTTTTGGAACATATGGGACTTGGCTCCAAATTCATTCATATGATTAAAATACTATATGCCAATCCCTCAGCCATAGTAATAACAGGCAATATCTGCTCTGTTCCGTTCAAAATAACTACTAGTAGCTGGCAAGGTGATCCCATCTCGATGGAGGACTCTCGCTCTACTTATGGAACCCGATGGAGGACACTCTCTCTCTACTTTTGGAACCCGATGGAGGACTCTCTCGCTCTACTTATGGAACCTGATGGAGGACTCTCTCTCTCTACTTTTGGAACCCGATGGAGGACTCTCTCTCTACTTATGGAACCCGATGGAGGACTCTCTCTCTACTTATGGAACCCGATGGAGGACTCTCTCTACTTATGGAACCCGATGGAGGACTCTCTCTCTCTACTTATGGAACCTGATGGAGGACTCTCTCTCTCTACTTTTGGAACCCGATGGAGGACTCTCTCTCTCTACTTATGGAACCTGATGGAGGACTCTCTCTCTCTACTTTTGGAACCCGATGGAGGACTCTCTCTCTACTTATGGAACCCGATGGAGGACTCTCTCTCTACTTATGGAACCTGATGGATGACTCTCTCTCTCTGCTTTTGGAACCCGATGGAGGACTCTCTCTCTACTTATGGAACCCGATGGAGGACTCTCTCTCTCTACTTATGGAACCCGATGGAGGACTCTCTCTCTCTACTTATGGAACCTGATGGAGGACTCTCTCTCTCTACTTTTGGAACCCGATGGAGGACTCTCTCTCTACTTATGGAACCCGATGGAGGACTCTCTCTCTACTTATGGAACCCGATCGAGCACTCTCTCTCTCTACTTATGGAACCCGATGGAGGACTCTCTCTCTACTTATGGAACCCGATGGAGGACTCTCTCTCTACTTATGGAACCCGATGGAGGACTCTCTCTACTTATGGAACCCGATGGAGGACTCTCTCTCTCTACTTATGGAACCTGATGGAGGACTCTCTCTCTCTACTTATGGAACCCGATGGAGGACTCTCTCTACTTATGGAACCCGATGGAGGACTCTCTCTCTCTACTTATGGAACCTGATGGAGGACTCTCTCTCTCTACTTTTGGAACCCGATGGAGGACTCTCTCTCTCTACTTATGGAACCTGATGGAGGACTCTCTCTCTCTACTTTTGGAACCCGATGGAGGACTCTCTCTCTACTTATGGAACCCGATGGAGGACTCTCTCTCTACTTATGGAACCTGATGGATGAATCTCTCTCTCTGCTTTTGGAACCCGATGGAGGACTCTCTCTCTACTTATGGAACCCGATGGAGGACTCTCTCTCTCTACTTATGGAACCCGATGGAGGACTCTCTCTCTCTACTTATGGAACCTGATGGAGGACTCTCTCTCTCTACTTTTGGAACCCGATGGAGGACTCTCTCTCTACTTATGGAACCCGATGGAGGACTCTCTCTCTACTTATGGAACCCGATCGAGCACTCTCTCTCTCTACTTATGGAACCCGATGGAGGACTCTCTCTCTACTTATGGAACCCGATGGAGGACTCTCTCTCTACTTATGGAACCCGATGGAGGACTCTCTCTCTCTACTTATGGAACCCGATGGAGGACTCGCTCTCTCTACTTATGGAACCCGATGGAGGACTCTCTCTCTACTTATGGAACCCGATGGAGGACTCTCTCTCTACTTATGGAACCCGATGGAGGACTCTCTCTCTACTTATGGAACCCGATGGAGGACTCTCTCGCTCTACTTTTGGAACCCGATGGAGGACTCTCTCTCTCTACTTTTGGAACCCGATGGAGGACTCTCTCTCTCTACTTTTGGAACCCGATGGAGGACCCTCTCTCTCTACTTTTGGAACCCGATGGAGGACCCTCTCTCTCTACTTTTGGAACCCGATGGAGGACCCTCTCTCTCTACTTTTGGAACCCGATGGAGGACTCTCTCTCCCTACTTATGGAACCCGATGGAGGACCCTCTCTCTCTACTTTTGGAACCCGATGGAGGACTCTCTCTCTCTACTTATGGAACCCGATGGAGGACTCTCTCTCTCTACTTATGGAACCCGATGGAGGACTCTCGCTCTACTTATGGAACCCGATGGAGGACTCTCTCTCTCTACTTATGGAACCCGATGGAGGACTCTCTCTCTCTACTTATGGAACCCGATGGAGGACTCTCTCTCTCTACTTATGGAACCCGATGGAGGACTCTCTCTCTACTTATGGAACCCGATGGAGGACTCTCTCTCTACTTATGGAACCCAATGGAGGACTCTCTCTCTACTTATGGAACCCGATGGAGGACTCTCTCTCTCTACTTATGGAACCCAATGGAGGACTCTCTCTCTCTCTACTTATGGAACCTGATGGAGGACTCTCTCTCTCTCTACTTATGGAACCCGATGGAGGACTCTCTCTCTCTCTCTACTTATGGAACCCGATGGAGGACTCTCTCTACTTATGGAACCCGATGGAGGACTCTCTCTCTCTACTTATGGAACCCAATGGAGGACTCTCTCTCTCTACTTATGGAACCCAATGGAGGACTCTCTCTCTACTTATGGAACCCAATGGAGGACTCTCTCTCTACTTATGGAACCCAATGGAGGACTCTCTCTCTCTCTCTCTCCACTTATGGAACCCGATGGAGGACTCTCTCTCTCTCTACTTATGGAACCCGATGGAGGACTCTCTCTCTCTCTACTTATGGAACCCGATGGAGGACTCTCTCTCTCTCTCTACTTATGGAACCCGATGGAGGACTCTCTCTCTCTCTCTCTACTTGAGTTTGAGTTTATTTTTTATTTTTACAGGGACAGTGCACATTAATCAACGTTTCAGTAAAAGTGCCGGTTTTAGCCAGCCGGCTAATTTTCAACCGCAGTCCCTGGGCAGGTTATTAAAAACAATTACAATATAGACAATAACAGCATAGAACAAGCAAGACATAGCAACATAGGACAAGCAAGACATAGCATACAGACAGAGCAACATAGGACAAGCAAGACGTAGCATACAGACAGAGCAACATAAAATAAAAAGCAGCAAGACAAAATTCATAAAAACAACAAAGTGTTTCCACACCTCACAAGCTACAGACAACAGACAACATGGAAAGCAGCAACACACAGCTAGGGACCATGTTCACAAATCTGATTGACCTTTAGCCATGTCTTCAAGCATTTTGTGAAAGTGTGATATGTGGTGCAGTTATGTGTGTCTGATGGCAGTGTATTCCAGACATGGGAAGCTCTCACAGAGAATGCAGATTTACTAAAGGTGCTTTTCCTTAGGGGAACTATACAGTCACCTCTCATGGCAGACCTTGTGGATCTGCTGCCATATGTCTGGGTTTTCTGTTTAACAAAAATATTGAGTGGAGGGGGAGCCAGGCCATTAAGGATCTTGAATACAAGACATGCGTCGGTGTATTGCACAAGATTTTCCCAACTTATGGAACCCGATGGAGGACTCTCTCTCTCTACTTATGGAACCCGATGGAGGACTCTCTCTCTCTACTTATGGAACCCGATGGAGGACTCTCTCTCTACTTATGGAACCCGATGGAGGACTCTCTCTCTACTTATGGAACCCGATGGAGGACTCTCTCTCTCTACTTATGGAACCCGATGGAGGACTCTCTCTCTCTACTTATGGAACCCGATGGAGGACTCTCTCTCTACTTATGGAACCCGATGGAGGACTCTCTCTACTTATGGAACCCGATGGAGGACTCTCTCTCTCTACTTATGGAACCCGATGGAGGACTCTCTCTCTACTTATGGAACCCGATGGAGGACTCTCTCTCTACTTATGGAACCCGATGGAGGACTCTCTCTCTACTTATGGAACCCGATGGAGGACTCTCTCTCTACTTATGGAACCCGATGGAGGACTCTCTCTCTACTTATGGAACCCGATGGAGGACTCTCTCTCTACTTATGGAACCCGATGGAGGACTCTCTCTCTACTTATGGAACCCGATGGAGGACTCTCTCTCTACTTATGGAACCCGATGGAGGACTCTCTCTCTCTACTTATGGAACCCCAATTGTTTCCCCATTTGAAACATTTGGGAATAGATGCAGTACATTTCCTTCCTTAGATAAAACCATTGCCAGAAACTTTAACAGAACGCTCAAATCAATTCAGCCCAACCTCAGTAGATGGACTAATATCCCAGTTGCTGTAACCGGCAGAATATCTATTGTCAAAATGAATATAATATCAGGGCTGAATTTCTGTTATTCAATGCTTCCCTCGTCTCCCCCTTCTGGCTATTGGGACACAATCCTTAGTGCGGTTTCAAAATGTATATAGCAAGGTAATCAGGCCCGGATAAAATTAACAAACTCGCAAAGAGGAAAAGAACAATCTGTACCAAACTTTAAAATGGTATTTCCAGGCTCTAGCATGTCGGCCCATCCTAAATAGGTTTAGTCATGATTCTTCTGCACCCTGGCTGAGTATAGAGAGAAATATGGTGTCTCCTATATCCCTGGAAGAGGTGTTCTTCACTGAAATATCACTTAAATAATGTAAACAACGCTTTGGTCCTATTATTGCTCACATCATTTATATTTGTCACAAAATTGAAATACAGTGTAACTGGGAATCAAAATGTCATGCCCATATGCCATATTACACCGTAATGTATTAAATTAATTGTTTTCCTCGTCAATCTACACACAATACCTCATAAGGACAAAGTGAAATCCGTTTTTTAGAGATGTTTGCAAATGTATTACAAATAAAAACAGGAAATACCTTTGCTATGAGACTCAATATTGAACTTCTGTTTCCACTGATCATCCTTTAGATGTTTCTACAACTTGATTGGAGTCCACCTGTTGTAAATTCAATTGATTGGACATGATTTGGAAAGGCACACACCTGTCAATATGAGGTCCCACAGTTGACAGTGCATGTCAGAGCAAAAAACCAAGCCATGAGGTCGAAGGAATTGTCCGTAGAGCTCAGAGACAGGATTGTGTCAAGGTACAGATCTGGGGAGGGTACCCAAACCTTTCTGCAGCATTGAATGTCTCCAAATACACATTGGCCTTCATCATTCTTAAATGGAAGAAGTTTGGAACCACCAAGACTCTTCCTAGAGCTGGCCGCCGTGCCAAACTGAGCAATCCAGGGAGAAGGAACTTGGTCAGGGAGGTGACCAAAAACCCAGTTCCTCTGTGAAGATGGGAGAACCTTCTAGAAGGACAACCATCTCTGAAGCACTCCACCGGATCAGGACTTTATTGCAGAGTGGCCACTCTTCAGTAAAAGGCACATGACAGCCCACATGGAGTTTGCCAAAGGACACCCAAAGGACTCTCAGATCATGAGAAACAAGATCATCTGGTCTAAATGCCAAGCGCCACGTCTGGAGGAAACCTGGCACCATCCCTACGGTGAATCATGGTGTTGGCATCTGCTGCAGGGACTGGGAGACTAGTCAGGATTGAGGGAAAGATGAACAGAGCAAAGTGCAAAGAGAACCTTGATGAAAACCTGCTCCAGAGCACTCAGGACCTCAGACCGGGGCGAAGGTTCAACTTTCGAACAGGACAACGACCCTAAGCACACAGCCATGACAATGCAGGAGTGGCTTCGGGACAAGTCTCTGAATGTCCTTGAGTGGCCCAATCGAACATCTCTGGAGAGACCTGAAAATAGCTGTGCAGCAACACTCCCAACCAACCTGACAGAGCTTGAGAGGATTTGCAAAGAAGAATGGGAGAAACTCCCCAAAGCTTGTAGCATCATACCCAAGAAGACTCAAGATTGTAATTGCTGCCAAAGTTGCTTTGACAAAGTACTGAGTAAAGGGTATGAATACTTAAGTAAATGTGATATTTCCATTTCCACCTGTTTTTGCTTTGTCATTATGGGGTATTGTGTGTAGATTGATGAGGGAAAAAAATGATTAATCCATTTTAGAATAAGGCTGTAACCTAACAAAATGTGGAAAAGGTCAAGGGGTCTGAATAGTTTCCGAACGCACTATATAGAAGAGCAAGCCATTAAAAAAGTATTGTCCACAGATCTAATTGAATCTTACCAACCCTTTAACTGGAATATAATATGGAAAAATATGACATTGGCATCCCATAATAGGAACCATCAGTTTATACACTAAGTTTGTTCACAGACTGTATTTAACACCGAGGAAACGTTTTACGATGAAATTAGCCCCAACTCCCACCTCTTCACTGTGTCCCCTAAATCAGGTAGACACATTCCTCCATATGATGTGTGAGTGCCCTGCAGTTAAATGCTTCTGGAGCAAAGTTACAAAATTCATTTAGAAGATGCTTTGCATCTATTATGTTACATAACAATAATAGCTCTCTGAATCTCTCAATCAATCAGAGACGATTGCACTGCCGCAATTGAGGCCTGGAGGGGTGTATTATCACTGAATGAATCGCGATGAGTACAGACCCACAAATAACTTAACTGCTAACCTCCACTGTTATTGTAATGGTGAGGGGTATGATATTTGTGCATCTGTAACTTTCGCGCTTATCTTTATCCTAAATTAATTCAAGACTATCCGTAATCATGGTAGCATCTACATTAGTGTAGAAGTGTTAAGAAGCATTTTATTCTTATTTATAATAAAAGTGACTCCAAAATGACACGATACATTACTTACTATTCAATTGATAATTGGCACAAAAGAATAGGAAAAACAACTAAAACAAACAGGAAATGCATCCAACAAGTTTGTAGTCACAAGCTTGAGGTAATCATTGCGTGCTAGCAATATGGGAACAAATACTAAACTTGTCCCAATACTTTTGGTAACCTAAAATGGGGGGACTTTGTACAAAAAGTGCTGTAATTTCTAAACGGTTCACCCGATATGGATGAAAATATCGTCTGTACTTTAACCTCATAGTCATTGTATCATTTCAAAGCCAAAGTGGTGGAGTACAGAGATAAAACAAAACATTTGTCACTGTGCCAATATCTCTAGCTGAAACAGACAGATTTTGATAGATTTTGTCATGATAATTATATTTCTGCGCACAGACAAATCAAATCAAACTTCGACTCTAGCCAGGCAAATTCAATCAAGCACATATAAAAAAAAAATTGTTGCATGATTTCAAACAGTATTTGAACACAGGTCTGAAAAGCACAGAGAGCCAGAGATCCCATACAGTATTTCACTGAGCCCTGCTCTAAACATTGTGACCAGGTGTCGAGAGTTAGACATGAAAATTAAAATACTGCAGTGACATAACCCACAAGAGTCACAGTTTAAGGAACACTGAGTGCTTCTCGCCACAAGATGGCAGTGTGGTGTTCTACAAACCACTCCAAAAGATAACTGTGATACTGCCAGAATGCAGCAGTGATTCTTTCTGTCAAATGTGTTTGGATGGGCTTATGAGAGTACAAGCACATACCCCGTTAGTGTTCATGCATGTGTTTGCATTTGCTTGTGTCTGTGCCTGAATGTGTGTTTGAGTAAGTATGTGTGTGTGTTTCCAATATACAGTATATGTCCCAGTATCTACGTACCTCTGCCTCCCCAGTGCCTTTGCTGTGAGTCTCCCCTCGGCTGCTGCTACCACTGCTAGCGTCCTTGGCTCGGGGGGGCTTCCATGTCCGCTCCTGGGTGGCGCGGTTGAAGTAGTAGTGTCTGCCGTTCTGGTCCTTGGAATTTAATTGAATTTAAAATCTTGAATTGTCCATTAAAATATTTCATAAAGAAATGGACATTTGTCTGGTGGTTAAAAAAAGTTAAATGACAAAGAAACGTAGGCCAGGCAACATGATATATAGGCTTGTATCCCAAATGGCACCCTATTCCTTATATAGCTGGGCAATGGTGAAGAGTAGTGCACTAAATAGGGAACCATTTGGACGGCATTCTTAGATGATACGTAAGTTACAATACACGACACAGTGACAGTACAGACCTTGTGTGTCTCCCAGTCCCCCAGGACATGCAGTGGGGAGCTGGAGGGGTTGGGAGGTAGGCTCGACCGAGAGATCTTCAGCTCCTGAAGGTTAGAGTAGACAGGAGACTCCGGTCTACCACCCTGACCCGATGGAGAGACAGTCTGGAGCAGAGGGAAAGAGCGAGAGAGGTGTTGTTGAATGGCTTGTTTAATAGAGACAGTGGAGGAGAGATGAGGGAGTGAAAGAACGAGCTTCCGCAAACCAACAGTAGAGTCCGGCGATAGCAAGTGAAGGAAAGTTCCCCTTTTGCATACAGCTGACCTTCGTTATGTTGAGGTTGGGTCCTTTATAGAAAGGGCCAGGGGCCTCATTTATCAATATTGCGTAGAAACTATTCTAAAATCCTACTTAATTGAATTGAATGTTCGCAGGCATAGAAAAAGTAATTTATCAAACAATCCAACGTGCATTATAAGCAAGTCGATAGGAGATGACCATTGATATATACCAATTGTTCTTAGCCTTAGTATTTGTGTTTGACCTTGGCAATATGCATTGCGAAACGCGCCTCAATGACCATATATAGTTGAAGTCGGAAGTTTACATACACCTTAGCCAAATACATTTAAACTCAGTTTTTCACAATTCCTGACATTTAATCCTAGTAAAAATTCCCTGTCTTAGGTCAGTTAGGATCACCACTATATTTTAAGAATGTGAAATGTCAGAATAATAGTAGAGAGAATTATTTATTTCAGCTTTTATTTATTTCATCACATTCCCAGTGGGTCAGAAGATTACATACACTCAATTAGCATTCGGTAGCATTGCCTTTAAAACTGTTTAACTTGAGTCAAACATTTTGGGTAGCCTTACACAAGCTTCCCACAATAAGTTGGTTGAATTTTGACCCATCCCTCCTGACAGAGCTGGTGTAACTGAGTCAGGTTTGTAGGCCTCCTTGCTCGCACAAGCCTTTTCAGTTCTGCCCACACATTTTCTATAGGATTGAGGTCAGGGCTTTGTGATGGCCACTCCAATACCTTGACTTTGTTGTCCTTAAGCCATTTTTCCACAACTTCGGAAGTATGCTTGGGGTCATTGTCCATTTGGAAAAGCCATTTGCGACCAACGTCTTGAGATGTTGCTTTAATATATCCACATAACTTTCCTTCCTCAAGACGCCATCTATTTTTGTTTCATCAGACCAGAGGACATTTCTCCAAAAAGTACGATCTTTGGCCCCATAAGCATTTGCAAACCGTAGTCTGTCTTTTTTATGGTGGTTTTGGAGCAGGGACTTCTTCCTTGCTGAGCGGCGTTTCAGGTTATGTCGATATAGGACTCGTTTTACTGTGGATTTAGACACTTTTGTACCTGTTTCCTCCAGCATCTTCAAAATGTCCTTTGCTGTTGTTCTTGGATTGATTTGCAATTTTTGCAGCAAAGTACGTTCATCTCTAGGAGACAGAACGTGTCTCCTTCCTGAGTGGTATGACGGCTGCGTGGTCCCAAGGTGTTTATACTTGCGTACTATTGTTTGTACAGATGAACGTGGTACCTTCAGGCGTTTGGAAACTGCTCCCAGGGATGACCCAGACGTGTGGACGTCTACCATTTTTTTCTGAGGTCTTGGCTGATTTCTTTAGATTTTCCCATGATGTCAAGGAAAGAGGCACTGAGTTTGAAGGTAGGCCTTGAAAGGCACAGGTACACCTCCAATTGACTCAAATGATGTCAATTAGCCTATCAGGAGCTTCTAAAACCATGACATATTTTTATGGAATTTTCCAAGCTGTTTAAAGGCACAGTCAACTTAGTGTATGTACACTTCTGACCCACTGGAATTGTGATAGTGAATTATAAATGAAATAATCTCTCTGTAAACAATTGGTGGAAAAATGACCTGTGTCATGCACAAAGTAGATGTCCTAACCGACTTGCCAAAACTATATTTTGTTAACAAGAAATTTGTGGAGTGGTTGAAAAACGAATTTTAATGACTCCAACCTAAGTGTATGTAAACTTCTGACTTCAACTGTATGGTCAAAATCATCACTTTAAAGCATGTGGGAAAATACAATGCTGTAACATGAAATACATTGGTGCAACCCAAAATCTTTCCGAGACTGAAATAGAGATGCTTGTGTCAGAGGTTGAGTACAACCAAAAGGTTTTATTTGGCTCACTCAGTTGTGGCTTGACCAGTGAAAATAAAAACAGCTACGAAGACAGGATCTTTAGGACAATTCAAGTTGTTTTCGCAATGGCAAATATACTTCAAAATGAGTAGGCAACACTCACCAATAAGCCATCCATCCTCAAAAGCTCCCTCATTCTTGTATTTATGCCAACATTGCTGTTCTGCAGAATGAATGAGTCGTGTGTTCCACCTGGCCACCTCGACACCACATTCAGCAGTGTCTTTTGCGCATCACATCACCTATCACTTGCACATTAAGTGAGTGGAAGCCTTTTCTGTTCACATAGTTGAACTCAATTTGGGATGGTGATTTCATGGCGATATGGGTGCCGTCTATTGCGTTGTTTATATTTGGAAAAGAAACCACTCTTGGCTTCAACCTGTTGTGCTGTTCATTTTGCTGATGATTGCATCCAAAACATCGGCTCATCGTGGGCTGTGAGGTGCCGATCGGGAAAACTCCCACTGAAAAGTGCCCGTTGCTAAATACCAGAGGGTGGATAGCACTCGGATGTGCACCGGAATAGCATGCGTTTGCTTTTCTAAAGTAGGTTTTAAATCCCTGCAAAAATCATATAAGATTAGTTTTACGAAAGCGATATCTGATTAGCCAATCTGTACTTTCTGCAAAAAAAAGTCCTATCTGTCTCAAAAAAATGCGCTCTGCGAACAGATCAACATCAGCCATCTCTCATTCGATTTCCCATTAACTCAGTCTTTTATAGTATTTCAAGATTGTTTCCACTTTCACATGGGCCTCTAATTTAACAAATTAATATACTTTACATGGATTATTATCATAACAAATTAAATGTGGTCTCATATGAAATAGCCTGTCGACATGTTACATGAATTCACAATGGAAATATAATAAATCTAAGAATGATGGAATTATTACTCTTACAATTTCGACACAGTGGTCCTTCCTTTCAAAATTGCGTCATATTGCAGCACAGCACAGACTATCCTTTTGTATATTAATGGAGGTGTGAATGTTTCAGTCTCTTAAATATAACCATTCATTCAGAAGGTTAAACCCATTGGTCTTAGGCCTGCAGTAAATGAAATGACCAGGTTTGTTTTTCATTAGGTTATAATAATCCGTGTCTTCTGGGAATGTTAAAAAGTCCAACAGTTATGAGTGGAGTAAGACATTTGTCTGTCAGAAGTATTCAAATCAACCAATGTCAGCCTTTTAAATGCTTTATTATCCAAATGTTGAAAGTGCGTGTGGGCGACGGAGGGGAACAAAATGGTGTAGTTTGAGGCCATATTGAGGAGAGTGATGAGGACACTGGAGATAGGTGTGTGAGCAGGTGGGTCTGGGCAGGTGTGATGTAGTTGTTTGTGTATGTTTTGTATAGTCTAAAAATGTCAAATAAAATCTTAAATAAATAAGCTTCTGATTATTCATTATGAATAGGATTTATTCAATTTATTTTGTTTACATTCTTCAATGTAACCATAATGTCACAAAACATTTGAACACACACACAACAGCAGCAGATTAACTTGGTCAAAACATTTCTTTATTAAAGACTATCAGAAAGAATGTTGGTACTTCATTATTTTGGTCCAAAGCCACAAATGAGTGAGTCACTCAGCTTTATGCTGACAAATCCACGCTGGACTTTTTCATTCAGTTTCTTCATCACATCCGCAAAGAAGGACTCTGTGTTTCAGAAACTCACTATGTATAGAGGAGCTATCACTCTTTAACACTGTGGTAAATAAAGTCAGTTTGCTAATTAGAATTATTTCTGTCTGTTTTTAGGGGGATAGAAACCAAAAGCCCAAGGGTAATTGCACTATTGTATTTACCCGAGTACTCTCTTAACTCCAGGACTACCGCCAGCAATTTTTGTTGTTATTGCCTGATGCAGGACTCTAGTGGCAGAGAAGAGAGTGTCTCGGACTAAAACATTCACACCTCCATTAACTTACGAAAGACAGTCAATTTGTGCCCCAGTTTAGACTACCGGTAGATCAGCGTTCTAACTCCCCCTTGTGATAGTGTGGTGCAATGACAGAATGACGCAATTTACCACAAACAGTCGCAGCATAAGCTCGAAACTTTTAAAGGAAGAACCAGTATATTTTCCCCATTCACGAGGCTATGCTTGAAAAGCAGTTCCCTTACTCCACCACTTGGCAACATGTGTATGCATGGTCATGGCTATGTGCAAATTTACACACACTCTGAAGCAAACCTTCATGTTGATAAATATCACACTTTGCGTAGAGATGCTCCCCCGCATGGTTTACGCACATATTTGTGCCCATGCCCGATTGATAAATGAGGCCCCGGGAGTTTTTCTGGACAAATGGTTGGTTCCCTACTAGGCAACCCCTAGGCTATATAAAGTGTTTATCAGAGGAGCATTTATGAAATGACATATAAATGAAACTGTTCCAAATGGAACTTCTCTCAAAATGTGTCTCTCTAAACCACAATGGGATTGGCATAGGCCTACAGGTAAACACTCGGCTGACCAGTATTTATTATCCAACCACCAAAACCATGATAAAGTAAATAATAGTAAACCGAAAGGGAAAAGGCCGGAAGGAAGGGAAAAGAGGGAAGAAGTCAGCCGAGAAAGGAAACACTAAAATGTATTTTGTACATTGACCTACAACCGGTGGCGTTGACTTGGTTTAGTTGGTTACATAAATCATTTAGAAGGAAGGCCCTCTGCAACTGCAGTAAATACAGAAGTGAAACTGTGTTATGTCTCACAAGGGTCTGAGTGAGAGGACTAACTGGTGTCTCCAAGTGACCACACACCTCTCCATAGTGTGCACATTTCAATGTACTTTAATGACTCAAAGAAGATTCTTCAACTATAAAGTGTTGGTTTTTCTTAACTCTCCTAGCGCATCACACAATAACTGTTGTTAACACAACCCTGCATCAACACCATCACACAATAACTGTTAACACAATCCAAAAATGGTCTATTATAAATTTAAAATCTGGGTCAGGTGAGCAACATTTGAAAGCTTGTTCTGTTGCCAACATGACTAGCTATTTAATCAAATACGATATTACAGTGTTAGGCTAACCCAGGTTAACCCAGGCTAACCCAGGCTAACCCAGGCTAACCCAGGCTAACCCAGGCTATGACGCCATGTCGTCTTGTAACTGTACATCAAACATAGTGATCATCAACAGTGTATATGACATGAGTTTTATTATATGGAAATGTAAAGTACACATTTGGACTCAAGAGTGTTTGGCAGTATTTATTATAATCCTCAACGTCTAAACTTTCAAAATACATTTGCATTTTCCTCACTCACTCAACAAACGGGAGGGCAGGGAGCTCAAGTTCAGAACGGCTTTCAACAAAACCCATACAGCACTGTTTAGCACAGAGCCTGAGGTCTGACGTCATGTACAGCCACTAGGTTCAAATGTAGTCTTTTATCAGTGCCTAAATTTGTCATTTTCAACGAGTGTAAAGGCTCTCATAGCTCTCTGGTCCTAATTGACCCCTCAGGAAGCCACGCTGCTCTCTGTCCAACCATCCAGAGTGTGTGTGTGTGTGTTCTCTAAGGGGAGGTCCTGTCTGACTCTGCCATTAAGCATCAGTTAAATAGAATCCTCATTTGATCAGCCACAAAACCACAGGAACACTCCACTCTCTCAGCCAGACAGAACATCATCATTCATCTGCAGTGTTTGTGTGTGTAATTTCACTGTAGGGAATAATGGTGGTTAGGAAACTCCCAACTAAGCCTTCCCCGCCCTTCTTCTGAGGTGACAGTTATGTTTTTAAAATCGTCAATGTTATGTCGTCAGTTATGTTTTTAAATCATCAAATCAACTAGTCTACACTTTCATATTACCCTGATATCCCACCTCATATGACACTCATATGACTGATCCAGGATGTGTTCTTAAGGGTAAAGGTATTTGAACAAACAGTAGCAGAGTTTGCAGTTGGGTACAGTAGTTGTAGACTGGTCCATAGAGCCCTGGTTAAAAGTAGTGCACTATATAGGGAATAGGATGACATTTGGGACACACATAGGTTCATTTATGTTTTTACTCCATGTCATCAGTTGTATTGTATGGAGCCCACCAGCTGGTGGACAGATGGACATCTGGGAGCATGGAGACTGACTGGACAGACTGGGCTCTGGATCAATACTCTCTCAGTCTCAACCCTGAAGTACACAATGGGACCACAGGACCGGGGGACATAGAATGGTTTCCTAAATGGCACCCTATTCCCTAGAATACGCACTACTTTTTGACCGGGGCCCATAGAGCTTTGGTCAAAAGCATTGGACTTTATTGGGAATATGGTGCCATTTGAGATGAAGCCATTGGGTGACTCAATAGTGCTCCCTTGCGGAACAGACGTGTTCAATGAAATGATCAGACAATTATACTGTAATTCCACACCTCTGTAGCTTCAGTTTATCTGCTGTACAGTGATAGAGCTACTGAAATCCCAGAGCGAACACACACAAAGTCATTTGAAAGAATGAATGACTGTACCCTTGCAGAACGCCACAGCACTGTCCGCAGTGCAGTCAATTATGCAGCATCTCTCACTATCACTGTGATTTAGGAGCAGACAGGATAAACAATGAGCACATTCCAAATCTCCTAATTACAGCCTAGGCTGAGGGCTGCTGGGGGCTGATGCAGCTAATTCCAGACAGGAGACCTGCAGGGGTCTTTCTCTCACCCTCTGTGTGTGTCTCTGTGTCAGCCTTTCTCTCAGTTTCTCTACTTCTGTTTCTCTCTCTCTCCCTCCCACTCTCTATTTCCCTCCTTCTCCAGCTCTCTCGCTCTCTTTTCTGCCAGCGGGGCTGTTGCTGCATACTGAGTGGGCCACTCTCACCCTCTGGCTGCTGCTAACCCAACCACAGTCACACACTCAGGGAGAGAGGGAGGAAGAGAAAGAAAGAGACAGGGACAGAGACATGGGGAGAGGGAGAGAGAAAAAGAGAGAGAGAGGAGAGAGAGGGAGGAGGAGATTGGTCCAACAGTGACAGTGAATATATTAGCTTAATATTAGACTGCCCTGGCCAGCTTGGCTGCCAGACTTCATATTTATCTTGTATATATATATATAAAAATAAAGGGAACACTTAAACAATACAATGTAACTCCAAGTCAATCACACTTCTGTGAAATCAAACTGTCCACTTAGGAAGCAACACTGATTGACAATAAATTTCACATGCTGTTGTGCAAATGGAATAGACAACAGGTGGAAATTATAGGCAATTAGCAAGACACCCCCAATAAAGGAGTGGTTCTGCAGGTGGTGACCACAGACCACTTCTCAGTTCCTATGCTTCCTGGCTGATGTTTTGGTCACTTTTCAATGCTGGCGGTGCTTTCACTCTAGTGGTAGCATGAGACGGAGTCTACAACCCACACAAGTGGCTCAGGTAGTGCAGCTCATCCAGGATGGCACATCAATGCGAGCTGTAGCAAGAAGGTTTGCTGTGTGTGTCAGCGTAGTGTCCAGAGCATGGAGGCGCTACCAGGAGACAGGCCAGTACATCAGGAGACGTGGAGGAGGCCGCAGGAGGGCAACAACCCAGCAGCAGGACCGCTACCTCCGCCTTTGTGCAAGGAGGAGCAGGAGGAGCACTGCCAGAGCCCTACAAAATGACCTCCAGCAGGCCACAAATGTGCATGTGTCTGCTCAAACGGTCAGAAACAGACTCCATGAGGTTGGTACGAGGGCCCGACATCCACAGGTGGGGGTTCTGCTTATACAGCCCAACACCGTGCAGGACGTTTGGCATTTGCCAGAGAACACCAAGATTGGCAAATTCGCCACTGGCGCCCTGTGCTCTTCACAGATGAAAGCAGGTTCACACTGAGCACGTGACAGACATGACAGAGTCTGGAGACGCCGTGAAGAACGTTCTGCTGCCTGCAACATCCTCCAGCATGACCGGTTTGGCGGTGGGTCAGTCATGGTGTGAGGTGGCATTTCTTTGGGGGGCCGCACAGCCCTCCATGTGCTCGCCAGAGGTAGCCTGACTGCCATTAGGTACCGAGATGAGATCCTCAGACCCCTTGTGAGACCATATGCTGGTGCGGTTGGCCCTGGGTTCCTCCTAATGCAAGACAATGCTAGACCTCATGTGGCTAGAATGTGTCAGCAGTTCCTGCAAGAGGAAGGCATTGATGCTATGGACTGGCCCGCCCGTTCCCCAGAATTGAATCCAATTGAGCACATCTGGGACATCATGTCTCGCTCCATCCACCAACGCCACGTTGCACCACAGACTGTCCAGGAGTTGGGGGATGCTTTAGTCCAGGTCTGGGAGGAGATCCCTCAGAAGACCATCCGCCACCTCATTAGGAGCATGCCCAGGCGTTGTAGGGAGGTCATACAGGCACGTGGAGGCCACACACACTACTGAGCCTCATTTTGACTTGTTTTAAGGACATTACATCAAAGTTGGATCAGCCTGTAGTGTGGTTTTCCACTTAAATTTTGAGTGTGACTCCAAATCCAGACCTCCATGGGTTGATAAATTTGATTTCCATTGATAATTTTTGTGTGATTTTGTTGTCAGCACATTCAACTATGTAAAGAAAAAAGTATTTAATACGAATATTTCGTTCATTCAGATCTAGGATGTGTTATTTTAGTGTTCCCTTTATTTTTTTGAGCAGTGTATATATAAATCCTTCCACTTTATCACATTAATAGACCATCAGGATAAAAGCATATCATCTACTTTTGAGTATAAATCCAAACAATGTTGACACTACAGAGAAAGTTGATCACAGGATCGATTTTAGAATGGGAGTAACTTGGACCCAATAGTTCATATGCAGATTCATGAGATGGCAGTCTCTCTCTGCACAGGAATCTAATAGGTCTGTGAGGGAGGAGGGAAGGGGGGGGGGGGGGGGGGGGGGGGCAGGACTAGAAAAATGGTGTAAGTCAGGAGTTTCAGTACACAACCCCAATGCTGCACAGCAACCTGCTCTACTGCATATCAGTGAGAGTGCACAAACTAACATACATAAGTGTTACAGGTTTACCTAAATCACACATAAGCATGCACACAAAAGCAAGGTAAGTACACATATGTACACACACATATCCTGTCCCCTTTACTTCTTCCTCATTCACACAGAGAGCTGGATTTGATTGCACAGGCAAAAATAGTAACCCAAGTACTGTACTAACACCACCTCTCCTTGTCACCTACCTACTGTAACACCACCTCTCCTTGTCACCTACCTACTGTAACACCACCTCTCCTCATCTTATCTACTGTAACACCACCTCTCCTTGTCCCCTACCTACTGTAACACCACCTCTCCTCATCTTATCTACTGTAACACCACCTCTCCTTGTCCCCTACCTACTGTAACACCACCTCTCCTCATCTTATCTACTGTAACACCACCTCTCCTTGTCCCCTACCTACTGTAACACCACCTCTCCTCGTCCCCTACCTACTGTAACACCACCTCTCCTTGTCCCCTACCTACTGTAACACCACCTCTCCTCATCTTATCTACTGTAACACCACCTCTCCTCGTCCCCTACCTACTGTAACACCACCTCTCCTCATCTTATCTACTGTAACACCACCTCTCCTCGTCCCCTACCTACTGTAACACCACCTCTCCTCGTCCCCTACCTACTGTAACACCACCTCTCCTCGTCCCCTACCTACTGTAACACTACCTCTCCTCGTTCCCTACCTACTGTAACACCACCTCATCTCATCCTCTACCTAACCTACTGTAACACTACCTCATCTCGTCCTCTACCTAACCTACTATAACACTACCTCATCTCGTCCTCTACCTAACCTACTGTAACACTACCTCATCTCGTCCTCTACCTAACCTACTGTAACTCCACCTCATCTTACCTCTCCTCGTCCTCTACCTAACCTACAGTACCACTACCTCATCTCGTCCTCTACCTTACTGTAACACTACCTCTCCTCGTCCTCTACCTAACCTACTGTAACACTACCTCTCCTCGTCCTCTACCTAACCTACTGTAACTCCACCTCATCTTACCTCTCCTCGTCCTCTACCTAACCTACAGTACCACTACCTCATCTCGTCCTCTACCTTACTGTAACACTACCTCTCCTCGTCCTCTACCTAACCTACTGTAACACTACCTCTCCTCGTCCTCTACCTAACCTACTGTAACACTACCTAATCTTGTCCTCTACCTACTGTAACACCACCTCTCCTCGTCCTCTACCTACTGTAACTCCACCTCATCTCATCCTCTACCTAACCTACTATAACACTACCTCATCTCGTCCTCTACCTAACCTACTGTAACACTACCTCATCTCGTCCTCTACCTAACCTACTGTAACTCCACCTCATCTTACCTCTCCTCGTCCTCTACCTAACCTACAGTACCACTACCTCATCTCGTCCTCTACCTTACTGTAACACTACCTCTCCTCGTCCTCTACCTAACCTACTGTAACACTACCTCTCCTCGTCCTCTACCTAACCTACTGTAACACTACCTAATCTCGTCCTCTACCTACTGTAACACCACCTCTCCTCGTCCTCTACCTACTGTAACTCCACCTCATCTCATCCTCTACCTAACCTACTGTAACACTACCTCATCTCGTCCTCTACCTAACCTACTGTAACACTACCTCATCTCGTCCTCTACCTAACCTACTGTAACACTACCTCATCTCGTCCTTTACCTAACCTACTGTAACACTACCTCATCTTGTCCTCTACCTAACCTACTGTAACTCCACCTCATCTTACCTCTCCTCGTCCTCTACCTAACCTACTGTAACTCCACCTCTCCTCATCTCACCCAACATAACCTCTCCCGTTTGGACACTGTAGGCTACTCAGGGCTCACCTCAGCAGCATTACCATTAGCATCAGAGACCTGATTCTACACAACACCACTCATGCATATGATAAGCAGCATATAACATGCATGCATGCATGCATTACGCAGGGATATATAGATGCTAGAAGTTAGTACACACTGATGATTATATGCAAGCTAAAACAGTAGCCTGATATTTTGCATTATAAGGTGAGTCATTACGACCAGGGGTATTAGACTCGCATGATGGATAGATGGTCTGTCACTGTAGAATCAGAAAACACTGTGGTTTATGGGAACCATTACATCGACTGCGTCCCAATTGGTACCCTATTCCCTATAAAGTGCACTCTTTTTGACCATTTCCTATATGGCTCTGCTCAAAACTAGTGCACTGCATAGGGAATACTATTGGGACACACACTCCTCTCTCTGCTAAATAAGGCAGAGAGCAAACAGAGCCCCCTTCTCCAGCTAACTCCACTTGTACCATCTATGTTCTGGATGGTTCCTGTCTCCAGTCCACTATTGATACAAATTGGTCAAGAGAGAAGGACATTCTTTTAGACAAGCCAAAACCAGTCGGCCAAACATTCAGCTAAATGTGTATAGTGTTCTTAGGCTGTAGCGAACAGTATCTGGTCATCCCAGCAGGTGAACCACCACCATAGCTACCTAGCATAGCGACCAGCTGAGGTGATAGCTACAGTAGCTCCAGAGGCAACAGCAAGGCAACATTAACCCTATTACAGCCATAGCTGGTGTGTGTGTCCACTACTGGAAAGAAGGACAGTTGTGTGTACAGCATTCTTTATACCCAGTGCATTGTGGCGGGCTTTCAGTCCCTCCAGTGAATGTCCCTCTATATCTCACACACACACTGAGCAGAGTGTGACTGCATCTGGGAGCACAGCTGCTGCAGCTGCTGCCTACTGATCAATGTCGGTGTGTCTCCCTTCAGGGCAATGTCTGAACGCCAGGGGGTCTGTGTGTGTGTGTATGTGTATGTGTATATGTCTCAGCAGCAACTGACTAAAGGTCTTCTCAGAATGCACCACGAAGGGATCCCTCCAGCTACTGTTTGAGGTTTGTTTCAGTGTTGGGTTGGGGACTGGTCACACACCATTACAGTCCAGTGGGTCATAGTGGCTCAGCAGTGTTCGAGGATAACTTGTTGCTTCAGGACAGGGCCAACCATCAACAACTTGAAGGAGCCAAGACAAATCTATGTATATACAGGTAACGGCCAAAATAAAATAAAACACTTGGTAAATTGGGTATACAAAGTATTTTGAAAGCATGTGCTTCCACACAGTTCTGGTGGCTCGTGGTGGCCCAACGCCCTATTAAGAAACTTTATGTTGGTGTTTCCTTTATCTTGGCAGTTACCTGTACCTTTCATCATCTCGATGAACACAGATTCAATACAAGCCTTTTCTTCATGAAAGACAAAGCAGGAAATCTGGTATTCTCCTGGAAGTCCTTGGAATTTTGCAACACTAGTTATTTTCGGTAAGCGTTTTTTGGCTGTTCGGGCACACAACATTAGTTTCTTGAGCCAAGCCGAAGTTCGGAGCCGAAGTCTACGCACTTCATCAGTGATTGGTCAACAGTAGGGATTCTTCAATAAAGTCTTTGTTGTCATTCAACCAGACGACGACTAATTTTTCATGCACATTTTTTCATTGAGAAATACTGCAGCAAACATCTTAGATGCAAAATCTAAGATCTCCTACACAAAAATGTCAAAATGAATGCCAGATTTCTTGTGTTTACTATTTTTAGGAAGTGTATGGCGTCTCAAAATGGACAAACAGTACTATTGCCGCCTTTTCTCGTTTTTCAAGCAAAAGTCTTCCAAGGGAGTATGCGAGCACACTCATTCGGTTTGGCTAGCCGAGTTCGGCAAGGCACCAGCCGAACTGAAGCAAGCAGAACCAGTGACATTCTGTGCTGCAGGAGAACAGCTAACAGCTAAACCTCTAACATGCTAACCACAGCATGCGCGAGCGTTGCAAAACAAATTTAACATGCATGTTTTTCAATCATTGCACCCACACTGTTCATGAGCGTCTGCGTGGCCAGGCGCTAAAATAGAACTTGGTTCTATTTGTGACGCTCAACGCACTGCAAGTCCGGCCTCTCCCATTTCCTCATTGGTTTTCAGGAGCATATACTAGACGTTGACCAATCGGCATGGCTGATTATTTAGGGCTGATTTCAAGTTTTCATAACAAAATCGGTAATAGGACGCTGATTATGGCCGATGACATTGCATTCTATGAGGAAACTGAGTGGCAGGTTGACCACCTGTTACGCGAGTGCAGCAAGGAGCCAAGGTAAGTTGCTAGCTAGCATTAAACTTATCTTATAAAAAAAAAAGAATCTTCACATAATCACTAGTTAACTGCACATGGTTGATGATATTACTAGGTTAACTAGCTTGTTCTACGTTGCATATAATCAATGCGGTTCCTGTTAATTTATCATCAATTCACAGCCTACTTCGCCAAACGGGGGACGATTTAACAGAAATGCATTCAAAAAAAAGCACAATCATTGCACAAATGTACCTAACCATAAACATCAATGCCTTTCTTAAAATCAATTCACAGAAGTATATTTTTGTGCATATTTAGTTAAATGAAATTCATGTTAGCAGGCAATATTAACTACGGAAATTGTGTTACTTCTCTTGCGTTCATTGCACGCAGAGTCAGGATATATGCAACAGTTTGGGCCGCCTGGCTCGTTGCGAACTAATTTGCCAGAATTGTACATAATTATGACATAACATTGAAGGTTGTGCAATGTAACAGCAATATTTAGACTTAGGGTTGCCACCCGTTCAATAAAAGGGGCCTCATTTATCAATATTGCGTAGAAACTATTCTAAAATCCTACTTAATGGAATTTTTAATGTTCGCAGGCATAGAAAAAGTGATTTATCAAACAATCCAACGTGCATTTTAAGCACGTTGGTAGGAGATGACCATTGATATATCCCAATTGTTCTTAGCCTTAGTGTTTGTGTTTGACCTTGGCAATTTGCATTGTGAAACGCCCCTCAATTGACCATACAGTGGGGCAAAAAAGTACTTATTCAGCCACCAATTGTGCAAGTTCTCCCACTTAAAAAGATGAGAGGCCTGTCATTTTCATCATAGGTACACTTCAACTATGACAGACAAAATGAGAAAAAAAATCCAGAAAAACACATTGTAGGATTTTTAATGAATTTATTTGCAAATGATGGTGGAAAAAAGCAGTATCAGTTGCTCTAATGTACTGCAGCAGTGTTTGTCAACTCCTGTCCTCGAGTACGCCCAACAGTACACATTTGTATTGTAGCCCCGGTCTGATTCACCTAGTCAACTAATCATCAAGCCCCTCAATGAGTTGAGTGAGGTGTGCGACAATGTAAATGTGTACTGTTGGGGGTACTTGAAGACTGGAGTCGGGAAACACTGTACTAGACGAGTGCAGCTGGGTCTCCAAATAATCGACTTGAACCAGAGTGTGAGCGGAGTCGAGCGGTAGGAAATCCCTCTCATTGCTTCACTTCCTTTCCAACGGCTCATCCATACATTAATATCACAATTTAACCAACACCCATCTAATGTATTTTTGTGACTACCTAGACCTATCATTTGGTTTTGAAGTATTGAAACCAACACATATGATTTGAATGAAAAGTATTTGAATAAACATGAAAGGCTCAATGTAAGAATAACTCATCATTTCAAATGTCATATTAAACAGCATATAAACACTCTAAATAGGTCAGGAGACTAAAAATATGAAATAATAAATCATATTTAGGCTATATTATTTCAATTATTTTAAGGCTATAGCCTACAAAGAAATACATTGTGAAGCATTTGCTGGGAGGGACATAAAGCACTCAACATTTCATTGACCTAAATCATTATAGTCTATCAATTGAGCATATGTGACTTACTTAGAATTAAATACAAAATTAAACAAAAAAATGCCTTATTAGGCTCAGTCTACAGTGCCTTTGAAATCATTTTTAGAAACACAAGTTTTGCCAGTCTGTGGTTTCAAGCTCATTCGATGGTGCCTGGAGATCAGGCCAGCAGTAGAGAATATCCTCTCCACACATGCAGAGCCACTGGGGATGCCGAACACCATTTTAGCCACTCTTGCCAAGCTGGGCCTAGATGTAAAGTTTTTATTTTTATTTTTCTATAGCCAGGCCTAAAGCTTTTTAGGCAAAATAACCCAATCAAAACAGAAAGCTCCTTGATAGTGGGACAAATCTATTGTGGCCTATTGTATAGATAATAGAACAAAAATGTAATAAACTTTAAGAGATCATATTTAGATTTATTTATAAATAGTTTGCTACAATGACAGTTATCTACCCACCTCGTTCCTTTCTTTTAGCATGTGCACATAATAAGTAGGTTACACCATCATGCTTTTTTGATACGTGTCTTATCAGATTCCACAATGATTCTTTAGTTGTGGACATACATCACAACACTCCCTCTCTTGCTCTTGGTCCTCATCTTTGTAAGTCACCTTGATTTAGCACCTGTGTTTTATTAGCTTCTTAAGGAAAATATTTTGCAGACTCCATGACAGTAGCTAAAGCAAGGGGCTATAGCAGCACACAAGTAAACTACAAATGCATGCTGGGCCGGGCGTGCCCTGAGCTCGTGAAGTGAGCGCTACTGGAGCGAAATTGGAGTGGGCGAGAATGCCGACACGCCGGCCATAGGGAATCTCTCTCCACGCTCCAGTCAAATTGGGCACGCTCCGCTCCAGCTCCCATACTCTGACTCCCACTGAGAGGTCGGCTGTGTTCTCAAAGTGCACCTGCCATGGGTACCCACTACCCGGGCCAAAGCACTAAAAGAAGGCCAGGCACTGGGTTTGGTTCTGGACAGCCATGCAGATGGCAGCCTGTTTATAATCCTACAGATGCAAGGCAAACCCAGTTCAACAGTCTCTTCCACTGAGCAGCCAGACAAAACTATTATGCACGGTTTTCTATTATGTATAGCCCTTTCCCCCTGCCAGTCACTCTGCCCTGGCATCAACCAGACTGGTTGGTTGTCCTTCAGTGTGGCATCATAGAGGATTGAGGTCTGTCTGTCAGATTGCATTACTCCATGTCTACAGAGGCTGGCACTAAGGCCAGCTGAGACCACTCAGATCAGATGAGACCGTGGTGGTAAAAGTTCCCCGTAGGCACACAGATAGAGGATCAGCTCAGCATACCCAAACCCTAGCCTTGAGGAAATACAATACTTAACTACCTGACCTTAGATCAGTGTCTAGGGGCAACGTCTTACAGCCATATGAGAGGTCTAATTCTGTAATGTATGCAACAATGCACAGTGGTTTAATAACCGTCAATGCAACAGAACACAGGCCCCATACAGTCATAACACTAAGTACTCCTACACAGAGTGATGATGAATGTGCAGGGGGAGGAGTGGCCCTTCCCTTTGGGAGTGGGAATTAGAATGAGTTCTAATTCACTAATTCTCTCATCTCTCACTAAATGTCATTCTAATTCTATGGGACTACCATACCAACATGACTACCTTCCTGCAAGCAGAGTTCCCCAGTGACACAGCTCATCCTTGTCTGTGGCCCAAAATGGCATCCTATTCCCAATGTAGTACACTACTTTTGACCAGAGCCCTACGTCCCCTGGTAAAAAGTAGTGTACTAGAGAATAAGGTGCTATTTAAGACACAGTACTGTAGGAACCAAACACCCGTCATTACACAGTCTCATGAAAAATACCCATTATTGGCCCTCATGCATGATGGCCTGTACTGCATGGGTGGGTGGGGGACCCAAGTCCAATGCCACTGGATCCTGACGACAGTGTCGGTAGGTGCGTAACCGACTGGGAATAGTGGGCCTGTAGGATGGGTCTGCATACCAAAGAGAACTACAACCACAGGCAGAGTCTAACATTGAAACCTGGACATTAGATATTACAGGCTGAGATAGAGTCAGGGAAAGACACAAGCATAGATCGACAAGGAGTGAGTAAAAGAGCCACTATGCAGCCAGTTTAGTGGGTGAAGAAAAGTAATACTATAGGCTAGAGAGACGGTTGTTTATTGCACAGAGACACAAGGAGTAAGGAGAAGAGATAACACGATTGAGTGTGTGCTGTGAACAGTCTGGGAGCAGGCATTCATGTCGCAGACAGACACAACAATGGTTCCTCATAGACCAGACGGAACGATGGGGTTATAGAAGAAAGAGTGGGCAACGGAAAAGAGAGTGAGTCACGACTGGACCAGGGCATGACACAAGAGGCTGGTTCTTCAGGACAACATCATACGTTGTCATTAAACCCCCCGTTTAATGAACACACCAACTCCACGTATGTTTTTCTGCTGCTCATTAAGAAAAACGAGATTTGGCTTGTGGTTGTGGTTCGATGTTGGTGTGCTATGTTCGCATATCGTACCCTGGCAGTTGCTGTTGTTTGTCCCTCTTGAGTCAAGGTAGAAACAACATAGCCAATTTCACTTCCTCAAAATAGTCTGAATTAATCTAAGATAAATCAAGAAATCTGTAATTAATGTAGATGTTTTTTCAGAGGAGATTTTAGTAGCACAATTTTACAGTAAAACATTGCATGAAAAACTAGCCTAGTCAGTGCACTGCTGACAGTATCAAGTCAGATGCTGCTTGCTGCGCTCAGCACTGTTTTCAAAGAACATATCTACAACTTCATCATCAGCAAGCTGTCAACATATCATAAATAAGCTACATGCTGTTTATCAGTGCCCAAAATCAGTGCCCGAAGTTCCATCTCCGTGTTTGCTAATGAAGATTGCTAGTAGTAGCTAGCAGGCACATTGAACTGATTTAGCTAAATCTTATCAAGTCACTGGCGAGTGGCGACATGTGTGCTTCGGTGTCTTATTATTCTCACTATCTGTTACCAAGAGTGTGCATCTGTCTGGCAGTGGTTCAGAGCAAATCATGTTTCAAAATAGGTTGCGGCGGGACATAAGATGCTCACGAATGGGTTTCGAATGTTGGAATAGTGACACGTGACAGTTGGGGTGCGAGTGCACATCGACTCAATTCTCCTTTCTCCCAAAACAGACTGGAGTGATCACTATCAAACATATCAACAAGTGGCCACTCCATCAAGGGCTTAGAGACAAGTGTTCTTTCAACAGAACACTGGCGACGTCTTCTGTCAACAAGTCCGAGACACTGCGTAATGGGACAGGTCTTATTATTTTATTACAAAATTATCTACTTAAATCTTTTGGTCAATTTTCGGACTAATATCGATGCCACATTGGCCGTTTTCAACAAGAGGTTCGCTTTTGTGTACAGTTGCTTTGAAGGACTCTTCAAAGACAAGACAAATAGCTACAGTACCAACTGGAACAGCTATTCCACAGTTTAACAAACCATACGACTCCATGCACAAGGATGCCACCTTTGGGACAGCAGGTAGCCTAGTGGTTAGAGCGTTGGACTAGTAACCGAAAGATTGCAAGATCGGATCCCCGAGCTGACAAGGTAAAAATGTGTTGTTCTTCCCCTGAACAGGCAGTTAACCCACTGTTCCTAGGCTGTCATTGAAAATAAGAATTTGTTCTTAACTGACTTGCCTAGTTAAATAAAGGTTAAAAAAAATTAAAATAAACAAGGACTACTTTTAACAATATACACTAAACTACAGTACGTGAAGTGGATTTACAGCCAGTAACGGAAATTCCTCATGTGTCCCGATCTGTAATACACAGAAATGCTTAATAATGAATATTCTGAGTATTTTTCAACATCCATGGACATCCGGTGTCGGTCGGTGCTCAGTGGGTGACGATGCTGGTTACAGTAGATGGAGAGAGAGAGGGCTCATGGGTAGGAGTCAGTAAGAGCTGGGAGAGGTGACATTAACCTTTTCACCCTCTTGCTTTGACCACCAGAAAGAAAAACAAAAACAGTTATCAGCAGAAGTTCCGTTACCAATTTTTCATCAATTCTGTTACCAATATTGTAACAACGTTTTGAGTTTGTCACTTAACTGACAAACAAAATTGTTATCAGTGAAAACACTAATTCATTGATAAACTATATATACACAAAAGTATGTGGACACCCCTTCAAATTAGTGGATTTGGCAATTTCAGTCACACCCATTGCCGACAGGTGTATAAAATTCAGCACACAGCCATGCAATCTCCATAGACATACATTGGCAGTAGAATGGACTTACTGAAGAGCTCAGTGACTTCCAATGTGGCACTATCATAGGATGCCACCTTTCCAACAAGACACATTTCTTCCCTACTAGACCTGCACCGGTCAACTGTGAGTCCTGTTATTGTTGTGGAAACCTCTAGGAGCAACAATGGCTCAGCCGCGAAGTGGTAGGCCACACAAGCTCACCAAATGGGACCACCGAGTGCTGAAGAGTGTAGCATGTAAAAATCGTCTGTCCTCGATTGCAACACTCACTACCGAGTTCCAAACTTCCTCTGGAAGCAACATTAGCACAAGAACTGTTCGTCAGGAGCTTCAAGAAATGTGTTTCCATGGTCGAGCAGCCGCACACAAGCCTAAGATCACCATGAACAATGCCAAGCATCGGCTGAAATGATGTAAAGCTCGCTGCCATTGGACTCTGGAGCAGTGGAAACTCGTTCTCTGGAGTGATGAATTAGGCTTCACCATCTGGCAGTCCGAAGGACTAATCTGGGTTTGGCGGATGCCAGGAGAATGTAACCTGCCCCAATACATAGTGCCTACTATAAAGCTTGGTGGAGGAGGAATAATGCCTTGGGCTGTTTTTCAGGGTTCAGGCCCCTTAGATCCAGTGAAGAGAAATCTAAATGCTACAACAAACAATGACATTCTAGATGATTCTGTGATTCCAACTTTGTGGAAATAGTTTGGGGAATTCCCTTACCTGTTTCAGCATGACAATACCCCCTTGCACAAAGCGAGGTCCATACAGAAATGGTTTGTCGAGATTGGTGTGGAAGAACTTGACTGGACTGCAAAAAGCCCTGACCTCAACTCCATCAAACACCTTTGGGATGAATTGGAACGCCGACTGTGAGCCAGGCCTAATCGCTCAGCATTGGTGCCAACCTCACTAATGCTCGTGGCTGAATGGAAGCAAGCTCCAACATCTAGTGGAAAGCCTTCCCAGAAGAGTGGAGGCAGTAATAGCAGCAATGGGGGACCAACTCCATATTAATGCCCATGATTTTGGAATGTATTGTTCGACGAGCAGGTGTCCACATACTTTTGGTCATGTAGTGTAGGTCTACCTTTACTTCTTACCTTTGTGAGGGAGAGAAATTAGCGACTATGGTGAAAGATATGTGGATTTCATGAGGGAGAGAAATCTGAAGAATGTGGATTTTTGGTAATGGAATTACAAGGCACAAGGTAATGTTTCTTAAACTTACAGAAGGAAGAAAAACACATCCTAAACCTAGATACAGTATAAGTGTTAATATTAGTTGAGGTCTTTACTTCAACATTATTGTGTTTTGAAGTCTTTCTAATACCTTCCAATACTTTTTCTGGTACTGTAGATGTTTTCTAGTAAATCAAAGTCTTTGCTTATTCCTCATTCTTTGGATGTTAAAATGGTTGAAAAGAGTTTGTCTCAATAAAACATGAAAAAATGTACTTCGCTTTAATTTGACCGCCAATTAATTATTCTCCTATGAACTTCAAAATGTTGGTGCTCATGGGTCCTTTTACATGAAAATGACCTAAGACTGAAAATATGACGGGAACTAGAGAGTCCTGTGTGCATAAATTATCACATTATCTAAATAATTACACAAGATTGAGGACATTGTACTTGTGCTTCACAAATCAAATCAAATGTATTTCTATAGCCCTTCTTACATCAGCTGATCTCTCAAAGTGCTGTACAGAAACCCAGCCTAAAACCCCAAACAGCAAGCAATGCAGGTGTAGAACCTTTCTCAGTTCAACTTCAATCAATTTGCCCATGCACAACGTGCCAGGTGCACAACAAGAAAGTATATACAGGAAACCCAAACAGTCTACTAAACACACTAACCCCTAAAGGAAGATTAGTTCAACTAAAAGGAATCTAGGCTGACTCAAGATTACGGGCGTTACTCACCAGTTGGGAGGAGTTCAGCTAACAACAACAACACAGCAACATGTGCTGCCTGAAAGGCCAAGGAGAGCAGAGCCAGCATGATATGGCACACTATGACATTTCAGAATGACAGGGCTCAACGATTAGAGCAGCTCAGAGTCACATTATATTTGGAGCTGCTGTGACTGTGCTGTCCGTATTCTCTCTTCAAATAGGGCTGGCATGAGAGGGACAATGTCTGTCAGACACAGAAAGAGGGAGGGAGAAGGAGAGAGTGGTACTGACAGAGAATGTGTGAGAGTTTACTTGGCTAAAGGTTGTAAGTGTATACTGTGCGTGTGTATAGTGTGTGTATAGTGTGTGTAGAGCTCAAGAACCGACTGATATTCTACTTCCCCACTGACACAGAGCTTTGATTTCTACTTATCTATAGCAGCACTCTTTGTGCCTCTGCGTAGAGTACACAGACACCGTATAGGCATAATGTGTTTAGTTCACCTACATTCTGTGTTCGCTGCATCCCACAGAAAACATTAGTCTTGCTCAACTGGTTTTGAGGGGTGTTTTTGTTCAGTGTTGCCAACCAGAAATACATGTTTGGCAGTTCGGGTTTAAATGACAGAAATTCTGAATGGAAAGATAACGGTTTTTCAAGGACAGTTGAGATTCTCAACACGCGAGAATAACTATGAATCAAATCAAGTCTGTCAGAATTGCACTTCAATGAACCTTGTCTATGCCTGCCTGGCAGCCGACGCTATCCATTTCACATTCTATCCCTGATCGAAAAAAAGCCCATCCGTAAACTACTTCAAGGCCATAGCCTAGTGTATACTTTTTCCTCTGCAACCTGTGTCTCAAATGGCACCTTATTCCCTATATAGTGCACTACCTTTGACCACAAGATCCTCTGGTCAAAAGTAGTGCACTATATAGGGAAGAAAGTGCCTTTTGGGATACATCCTAAACTGTGACTAGATTAATGAGAGTAGCGTGGTGGGAGAGACAGTAGGATGCTTAATATTTACTGTCTTAACTGCGGCCAGCCTTAGAGCCACATCCTCTTGATGCATCACCCAGCAGTTGTATCTGTCAGCAGAGAGGAGAGGAGATAAGGTGGAGGAGAGACAGCAGCAGCAAAAGGACAGGAAGTAGAGAGTGTTGAGAGACGCTGACGCAGTGACTGCTCTGTCTCTGGCTGCATCTCAAATAGTGCCCTATTCCCTAGTGCACTACTTTTGATCGGGTCCCAGAGCAGATAGGGAGCCATTTGGGACTTACTCTTTTTCTGTCGCTAGTGTCTCAACCTTGGTGCTGCTCCTGTGTTTTGGCAAGAGCCTGATAATCAGCATCATGTAGTGGCCATGCCCTCCCTCCTACTCAGACCAAGGTCAAGAGAGATAGAACACAGAGGGAGAGAGAAAAAGAAAGAAGGCGAGAGAGAGCGCGAGAGAGAGCGCGAGAGAAGATCAGCTCTCTACCAGCCTGCCCTACTCCCAACCACAGTAGTAGCGCGAGAGATTGTGGTGTCTAGTCCTGCTGGATACTGCTGCCTGGGAAAAGTCAACAGATCAGGTGTCCTGGATTCAACTCTTCTTAAATACCACTTCCATGTGCTAGCTACTAGCTAGACTGTCTGCCTGGGCATTTGCTGGATGATTTTATACCTTGCTAGCCTATTTCTTGCCCAGCTAAATGTGTTTGACATGGCTGTGTGGCCGATACAGACCTAGACCTATATAGCCAACTCAGGAATTCAATGCTCCTGAAGAGCATTGCCAAGTGGTACTTCTGTGTTAGTTTAGGGTCTGGCGCTAAAGACAAATGAGACATTTTACTATGTCCAAAGATCCATGGCATGATGGTGGTCACTGGTCAGGGGCTTTATTGTACTAACAACTAACACGCTAACAACTAAAAGTAGTGCACTACATAGGGAATTGGGTGCCATTTGAGACTCTGTTTGACCTTGCAGTATTTGCTTGGTCATTGGAGTAATTGCAGACTACAGTCCTCTCTCTCCTCAGAGCCAGGCCCTGGAGATTCCAGCTGTGTGTGAAAAGGTACCCTATTCCCTTTATCATGCACTACTTTTGGGCCATGTAGGCTCTGCTCAAAAGTAGTGCACTATATAGTACATTTCAGAAACAACCTCAGTCTGCCCTGAGAACCAACCAACCAACCAACGCCTGGCCTCTTCTGGAAGACCAGCTAGCTACACCAGCTAACAAACAGCCTGTCTGCCTCGCTGTCTGCCTTCCTTCCCTCATTATTCAATTTGTTGATTTCCCCTCCTTTTTCAATTTCACATTTCTCCGCTGGCAGGGTGGTGGTGAGATAGACGGCGGGCCTAAACGGCAGCCATTCATAAAACCGTTAACGCCGCTCTCTGAGGAGAAAACACAAATTGTTTGTGAAAGGCAACATCTGGTTTTTCTCCTCGCCCATTTGTTTGATGAGCCGCTGATAAATATATGGCATTATGGCATTAAAATAGCTGTGGTGTTACTAGAGGTGTGCTCTGCATATCCTCACAGTACTCAACACTATCCTACTGTTCTATAAGGGCCTCCGCTAAGGATGTCGAGTTGCTTTAGTCCACCTTGGTGAGGTGAGGCAACTACTGGTTATGAATTACTGTAAGTAATTTACTTTTAATCCAACAGGCTTGCAATCATATGTTGATTCAAATATATTTTCCCTTCTAAATTCCTGTTCTCCCTGCCTCAAAGGTTTTAGTAGGTGAGGTCTTGACATGCCACTGGCTGGCTGTGTGGGATCTGACTTAGCACCCTATTCCCTAAAGTGCAGGGCCCATGGGGCTGTGGACAAAAGTAGTGGACAGTATATGGGTGCCATTTGGGACACAGTGATAGTTGTATGTTCCCTTCCTCATACCATTCCTCTCTCCTTGTGTAATAAAGGCAGGGGTGTGCTGTTATAACATGTGCCTGTGGATAGGGAGGAGGGACACGTGGCTTTAAAAAAAATAATCTTTGTTGCTTGAGGAGATAAATGTTCCCATACTTTTTTTTCTTCAATCTTTCAGAAGAGGGGGACAGGTTGATACATGATGCTGTTTAAGACAGGGAGAAGAGGAGTGTGAAATGGGTCAAAGAGAGAGCGAGCGACTGTAGATGACTGTAGATTCTGAAGAACTGGAGCAACAGAGTTGGCCTGTTTTCTGGGTCTCTCTCTCTCTCTCCGCGCAGTAAGGCCCAGGCAGGCTGGTTAAAATTGGAACTCTGCCTGCGATGATCAATTACTCTCTCAGGGGAGTCCGACTAGGGTTTCTAAGCCAACCCACATCAGCCAGCCAGTACTGAGTTGTTGGTGACAGAGGGAGAGGCTGCGCTGCAGACTGACCTACTCTCACACTGCAGTGCCTCTGAACACAGATAATGTTCCAAAGGATTAGGGCTGGTACTCAGAGGCGAACTAGGCACAGAATGGACACTGTGTGGTGCAGTAGCACCATAGAAGACTCAAAAGGATTAAGAGGAAGATGAGTAGAATGAAGGCAAGCCTAACAGAAGAATCTGTGATCTAAGATTGAGTCATGCATAGACAGTCATGGGTAAGAAGGGGTGAGGAGATTTGACCAGGAGGGACCTGACAGTAAACCAATCAGACAGCAGACACAGACCAGCCACCTCCTGACTGTAAACCAATCAGATAGCAGACACAGACCAGCCACCTCCTGACTGTAAACCAATGTAAACCAATCAGACAGCAGCCTCAGATCAGTCACTTTCTGAGCTGAGTTCTGTGATTGAGTGTTACTGTTTCTGTCTGCAGCTTGATTGAGAAGGGTCAGTCCTTAGTGTTTTGGCTTGGTATTATCTTTCAATCACAAAGGCCTGGTTTTCATACAGCTTAGAGCAGTGATGGGCAACTTTGATGGGGGCCACAAGAAAACTGAATTCATCATGAGGGGCCGCAGTGGCTCACGGGTCTGTGTACCAACATCCATACCTCACATGCAGTCAGAGCCAGCCGTAGCCTTTTGGGGGCCACCGGAAATTGCACCTTAAGTATTCTACTATGCTACTCTCAACAGTAAGTGGAGAACTGACTGAGTTCCTAAGTATATACAGTACCAGTCAACAGTTTGGACACACCTTCTCATGCAAGGGTTTTTCTTTATTTTTACTACTTTCTACATTATAGAATAATAGTGAAGACATCAGAACTATGAAATAACACATGGCGTCATCAAGGCAAAGGGTGGCTAATTTGAAGAATCTTAAATATAAAATATATTTTGATTTGTTTAACACTTATGGTTACTACATGATTCCACATGTGGTATTTCATAGTTTTGATGTCTTCCCTAGTATTCTACAATGTATAAAATAGTACAAATAAAGAAAAACTCTTGAATGAGTAGGTGTGTCCAAACTTTTCACTGGTACTGTATATTTTGGGGGAAATTGATCCGCAGGCCTGGTCCGCCAGGTGCCCATCCCTGGCTTAGAGTGAGATTATGAGATTCTCATAGTCGTCATCAGCGCCAACTGCTAGTGTCACTGGTTCACTGCCACGGTCATAATGAGTAAGATCAATCTCACTCCAGAGGACCTGAGTCACAAATGGTACCCTATTCCCTACATAGAGCACTACCTTTGACCAGGGCCCTCGTCAAAAGTAGTGCACTATAAATGGAATAGGGTGCCATTTGGGACGCAGTTCCTCTGGAGTGCGGCGTGAATGAATGAGAGCCGTCAAGCTGGAGCGTTAATATGACCACACAAGGTCAAGGGTCGCGGGATGAAGAGACAAGTCTGTTCATCGGTCCACAGTGGAATAAGGGATATCCCATGTTCCCTAGCTCTGCCTCACCACCGATTGGCCACTCGATGATAGGTTTAGTAGAAGGCTGTGATTTCTACTCTAGATTGCTTGAATAGGCACTTGAAACTGGTATAAAAGACCAATGATTCAATGAAATGTTGTTCACTGATAAAGACAATCTAAAAGAATCATAAAAGGCACCTAGCCTGTTGAAAGCATCCAGAGCCCTATGGGCATGGGGCAAAAGTTGTCAGTGTTTTCCATACTTTTCCCACGTCGTAACAGCAAGTGTTGACTAGTTTAAAAAAGGTCCCTTTGCTATCCATAAAAATCACAATGTATTTATATGGCCATGGCATCGCATCGGGACAAGTAAACCACATATGTTGTTTGTAATTTCCTAGGATTCAAAGCCCATTTCGGGACTTGCCAGTGGCCGCTAAAGTGACTCGTCAGTGTAGCCTAGTGAATGCTCTTTTTGAACAGAACCTTTAGGTGAACATCAGGAACCGCGACAGAGACGCTCATTTAGCGCCACCATTTTTATACTGGTAGACCACTTCTGCTTTCTGGCGATTACCTGCATCAAATGTTATTTGTCACATGCTTCGCAGACAACAGGTGTAGACTAACAGTGAAATGCTTACTGATGGGTCCTTTTTCAACAACGCAGAGTTAAAGATGAGATCAAAAAGAACACATTTAAATAGTGACAGTGAATAATGAATAATAACGAGTAAAAATAACATATATAGGGAGTAGAAAGTAACATGACTATAAACAGGGAATACCAGTACCGAGTCAATGTGCAGGTGTATGAGGTAATTGAGGTAGCTATGTGCTTTACATATACAGTTCTATACAGGTCTATTTCGGAAGTCGGAAGTTTATATACACAGGTTTGAGTCATTAAAACTCGTTTTTCAACCACTCCACAAATTTCTTGTTAACAAACTACAGTTTTGGCATGTCGGTTAGGACATCTACTTTGAGCATGACAAGTACTTTTTCCAGCAATTGTTTAGAGAGAAATTGTTTCACTTATAATTCACTGTATCACAATTCCAGTGGGTTAGAAGTTTACATACACCAGGTTGACTGTGCCTTTAAACAGCTTGGAAAACTCCAGAAAATGATGTCATGGCTTAGAAGATTCTGATAGGCACAGTGACATCATTTGAGTCAATTGGAGGTGTACCTGTGGATGTATTTCAAGGCCTACCTTCAAACTCAGTGCCTCTTTGCTAGACATCATGGGAAAATCAAAAAGAAATCAGCCAAGACCTCAGAAAATAAATTGTAGACCTCCACAAGTCTGGTTCATCCTTGGGAGCAATTTCCAAACGCCTGAAGGTACCACGTTCATCTGTACAAACAATAGTATGCAAATATAAACACCATGGGACCACTCAGCCATCATACCACTCAGGAAGGAGACGCGTTCTGTCTCCTAGAGATGAACGTACTTTGGTGCGAAAAGTGCAAATCAATCCCAGAACAACAGCAAAGGACCTTGTGAAGATGCTGGAGGAAACAAAAGTATCTATATCCACAGTAAAATAAGTCCTATCAATATAACCTGAAAGGCCGCTCAGCAAGGAAGATGACACTGCTCCAAAACTGCCATAAAAAAGACAGACTACAGTTTGCAACTACACATGGGTACAAAGATCGTACTTTTTGGAGAAATGCCCTCTGGTCTGATGAAACAAAAATAGAACTGTTTGGCCATAATGACCATCGTTATGTTTGGAGTAAAAAGCGGGAGGCTTGCAAGCCGAAGAACACCATCCCAACCGCGAAGCACGGGGGTGGCAGCATCATGTTGTGGGGGTGCTTTGCTGCAAGAGGGACTGGTGCACTTCACAAAATAGATGGCTCATGAGGGAGGAAAATTACGTGGATATATTGAAGCAACATCTCAAGACATCAGTCAGGAAGTTAAAACTTGGTCGCAAATGGGTCTTCCAAATGGACAATGACCCCAATAATATTTCCAATGTTGTGACAAAATGGCTTAATGACAACAAAGTCAAGGTATTGGAGTGGCCATCACAAAGCCCTGATCTCAATCCTAGAGAACATTTTTGGGAAGAATGGAAAAAGCGTGTGGAATGGGCCAAAATTCACCCAATTTATTGTGGGAAGTTTGTGGAAGGCTACCCGAAACGTTTGACCCAAGTTAAACAATTTAAAGGCAATGCTACCAAATTGAGTGTATGTAAACTTCTGACCCACTGGGAATGTGATGAAAGAAATAAAAGCTGAAATAAATAATTCTCTCTACTATTATTTTGACATTTGACATTCTTAAAATAAAGTGGTGATCCTAACTGACCTATGACAGGGAATTTTTACTAGGATTAAATGTCAGGAATTGTGAAAAACTGAGTTTAAATGTATTTGGCTAAGGTGTATGTAAACTTCCGACTTCAACTGTAGGTAGGGGTAAATTGACTAGCAGCAACGTATGTGCTGAGTGTGAAAGTGTATGCAGTGTGTGTGTAGGCATATGCAGTATGTATGTGCATGTGTGTGTGTGTGTGTTGGGGTGTCAGTGTAAGTATGTGAGAGTCCAGTGTGTGTGCATAAAAAGGTCAGTGCAAAAAAAGGTCAATGCAGATAGTCTGGGTAGCCATTTGATGAGCTATTTAGCAGTCTTGTTTATAAGTCTTATGGCTTGGAGGTAGAAACTGTTCAGGGTTCTGTTGGTTCCACACTTGGTGCATTGGTACTGCTTACCATGCGGTAGCAGAGAGGAGAGTCTATGGTTTGGATGCTGGACTCCTCCGACACCACCTCGTATAGAGGTCCTGGAAGGCAGGGAGCTTTGCCCCGGTGAAGTACTGGGCTGTACGCACTATCCTCTGTAGCGCCTTGCGGTCGGATGCCAAGCAGTTGCCATACCAAGCGGTGATGCAGCCAATCAAGATGCTCTCGAAGGTGCAGCTGCAGAACTTTTTGAGGATCTGAGGGACCATGCCAAATCTTTTTAGAATCCTGAGGGGGAAGAAGCTTTGTCGTGCCCTCTTCATGACTGTGTTGGAGTATGTTTGGACCAAAATAGATCCTTAATGATGTGGACACCGAGGAACTTGAAGCTCTCGACCCGCTCTACTACAGCTGTAGAAAAGGCCCATGGCGTTGGTGGAATAATCCTTTAATTCATTGCCATTTACTCAGCTGGGCCAGAGGGCGCTTTAATTAGGTCAGGTGGAAATGTCCGACAGAGCTCAACTCCATAAAAGGAGGAAATTGCCATCGCCTGATCTCGCTGCTTCTCTTCCTTAACTCCATCTGATCCAGAAGTTCTGTGCGTCCATGAATCCACGTAAGTCCACTGACTCTGTTACCTTTCATCTGAACTATCTGTTGCGATCCGGAGATGGGCCATCAGTTATTGTTTATAGTTATTACCGCGGAGCGCAGCTTGGAGCGCACGCTTCAAACATATTGTGTAATGTGAATTGTCAATGATCACGGCCCTACGGATCCTCATAGGCCAATTATGCAATCGATATGGTTCATATGTATTGAAATTAATTATATGTACACATGAAGACAATTGAAAGAGTGAAATGAGAAACGTCATTGTTTGCTAACTGATTGAATTTGATAATGGGGATTATAGATTGTATAGATTCACCGTTTGTATTCTTTCATGATTTATGATAAACAATTACGAGCCTAAATGACTCGCGGATGATTACTATTGACTTCTTAATGGACTGGACTGTTGAATTCCCTTAATAATGAATGATATGATTTGATCTTTAATTATGAATTTGATTGGATACATGTTATTTGTTTCCTTTGTGATGCAGCACAGACTACTCAGTAAATATACCACTTTATGGTTAAAGGAATTCCTGCCTCAGTCTCATCCATTCCTCTGTCACCTGACACGTGACCACCTGTTCACCTTCACTGTCAGTCATCCTACCTGTCCAGCTACCCACACAGACTCCACTAATCTTTCAACAGCCCTGTCTTTGTGAATGGGATTGTGCTCTGCACTCCGTTTCCTGTAGTCCACGATAACCTCCTTTGCCTTACTGACGTTGAGGGAGAGGTTGATGTCCTGGCACCACACTGACAAATCTCTGTCCTCCTGCCAATAGGCAGTCTCATCGCCACCGATGATCAGTCCTACCACCATTGTGTTGTCAGCAAACTTCATTGTGGTGTTGAAGTTGTGCATAGCCACGCAGTCGTGGGTGAGCAAGGAGTACATGAGGGGACTAAACACACACCCCTGAGGGACCCACGTGTTGAGGGTCAGCGTGGCTGATGTGTTGTTGCCTATCCTCACCATCTGGGTGCAGTCTGTCAGGATGTCCAGGACCCAGTTGCAGAGGGAGGTATTCAGTCCCAGGGACCTTAGCTTAGTAATTTAGTAATGAGCTTTGAGGGCTCTAAGGTGTTGAACCATATTGAATCCTCACTGCAGGAACATTAGGAAGTGGAGCGAGAGCCTCACTCTGGTCCAAAATATGATACAAAAAAAACAGATTGATGGTTATAAAAGCTAATGATATTTAAATGGCATTATTAAGCAGGTGTTAAACATGGGGTTTTTGAAAGCAGCAGTTGACTTCTCCATTGTCGACACTAATCAAATCAGTAGGCCTATATATATACACAGTGCCTTGCGAAAGTATTCGGCCCCCTTAAGTTAATACTTTGTAGCGCCACCTTTTGCTGCGATTACAGCTGTAAGTCGCTTGGGGTATGTCTCTATCAGTTTTGCACATCGAGAGACTGACATTTTTTCCCATTCCTCCTTGCAAAACAGCTCGAGCTCAGTGAGGTTGGATGGAGAGCATTTGTGAACAGCAGTTTTCAGTTCTTTCCACAGATTCTCGATTGGATTCAGGTCTGGACTTTGACTTGGCCATTCTAACACCTGGATATGTTTATTTTTGAACCTTTCCATTGTAGATTTTGCTTTATGTTTTGGATCATTGTCTTGTTGGAAGACAAATCTCCGTCCCAGTCTCAGGTCTTTTGCAGACTCCATCAGGTTTTCTTCCAGAATGGTCCTGTATTTGGCTCCATCCATCTTCCCATCAATTTTAACCATCTTCCCTGTCCCTGCTGAAAAAAAGCAGGCCCAAACCATGATGCTGCCACCCCCATGTTTGACAGTGGGGATGATGTGTTGTTTTACGCCAAACATAACGTTTTGCATTGTTGCCAAAAAGTTCAATTTTGGTTTCATCTGACCAGAGCACCTTCTTCCACATGTTTGGTGTGTCTCCCAGGTGGCTTGTGGCAAACTTTAAACAACACTTTTTATGGATATCTTTAAGAAATGGCTTTCTTCTTGCCACTCTTCCATAAAGGCCAGATTTGTGCAATATACAACTGATTGTTGTCCTATGGACAGAGTCTCCCACCTCAGCTGTAGATCTCTGCAGTTCATCCAGAGTGATCAAGGGCCTCTTGGCTGCATCTCTGATCAGTCTTCTCCTTGTATGAGCTGAACGTTTAGAGGGACGGCCAGGTCTTGGTAGATTTGCAGTGGTCTGATACTCCTTCCATTTCAATATTATCGCTTGCACAGTGCTCCTTGGGATGTTTAAAGCTTGGGAAATCTTTTTGTATCAAAATCCGGCTTTAAACTTCTTCACAACAGTATCTCGGACCTGCCTGGTGTGTTCCTTGTTCTTCATGATGCTCTCTGCGCTTTTAACGGACCTCTGAGACTATCACAGTGCAGGTGCATTTATACGGAGACTTGATTACACACAGGTGGATTGTATTTATCATCATTAGTCATTTAGGTCAACATTGGATCATTCAGAGATCCTCACTGAACTTCTGGAGAGAGTTTGCTGCACTGAAAGTAAAGGGGCTGAATAATTTTGCACGCTCAATTTTTCAGTTTTTGTTTTGTTAAAAAAGTCTGAAATATCCAATAAATGTCGTTCCACTTCATGATTGTGTCCCACTTGTTGTTGATTCTTCACAAAAAAATACAGTTTTATATCTTTACGTTTGAAGCCTGAAATGTGGCAAAAGGTCGCAAAGTTCAAAGGGGCCGAATACTTTCGCAAGGCACTGTGTGTGTATATATATATATCATATAAGTAACACCTGCTTCGTTCTTCAATCATACCTGTACAATAGGTCTTTCATGGTTGCCTGACTTTGTATACAATGGGGGATTCTCCCCATGTTAGCATTTTCAAAATAAACCATTTCCTGCAATTCTATATTGTTTCTCAACCGGGAATCTATGTTAACTTGACAGAACATAACATTTTTTTTCTTAGGTTTTTACCACAATAAACTAAATTGAAAGAGTAGACTAGATTTAGTTAGGCCCTATGGTTTACATTTCTGTGGTGAAGGGAAGGGAGCCCCTAAGGTTTACATTTCTGTGGTGAAGGGAAGGGAGCCCCTAAACCAAACCACCATGCATGCGTTTCCCAATGCTCTCCCTCACCACCACCCACTAGCTTAAATGTCAGAGCACTCTTAGCACAGTAGAATTTCCATTTACAAAACAAATATAGATTGGGGCCCTGCCCATGTGTAGGGATGGGCATGAGCGATCAAGTGCTGGAACGGACGTCAAAGCCCGAACTAACCAGAGATTGCTTTTTCAATTTTTTATATAATGTAAAACTTTTGTGGAATGTGCTTTGCAGCTTCCAGAACGGGCAAGGGAAATGTTTGTCTTGAAGGCAAAGTTCATTTGCTTTGACGCTAGTGTTCCATTTGTACATGTGCGCTTGCGGGGTAAAACAAAAAATACACTGATCATCTCCCTAAATTATCTTTCCCCTCCATGTCTCATTCACTCAATTGTGTTCTGACCGCTCCCTCCACACACGTGCTAAGGGTGCAAGCACAAGCTCCGGTTAAGCCTATAGAAATAAATGCCTATTATAATGTATCTAACTGATGGGGTACACAAGCTACACTCCTTGCCAAATGACGACAGTTATCACAAATTCAAAATAGACTGGTTGATTGAAGTAGGAAAATTTGTTTCAACAAAGAGCTACAGATTTGGAATAATTGCATCCCGTCTATTTTCCGCTTAAGCTACTTTGCAAACTGCTCGTGCCATTTAGAATGGGTTAACCTAGGCTATAACCCCCCCTAAATAAAAACAGTTTCCACACTGAAAATATGCAACAAAAAAAATTTGTTTGATCCATTTGAAATTTCCAAAGAAGAATAAACTAAATCGAATGTGTGCATATCGAAAAGACAGATTTTGGTTTGAGCCCCGTTTCAAATGATAACCCTTCAAGGCATAAGAGATGTGTATCACTTCGCACTGGCAACTTTTTTCCATTTGGAAAAATATTCTGTTACATTTTATTCTGTTGTATTACGTCATGTTTCTTCTTTTTTACAATAAAATAGATCTGACTTGACTGTGATAAGGGCTGAGGAAATAAGAGTGTCTTGTCTGCTAAATGAACAAAAAAAGGCTAATGCCATTGCAAAGCCTTAGGCTTCTACAAGCAAGCTCCACTGCTGAGGTCACTACCTTTTTGAAGATTGAGTTCCATGATATAATTTAACCAGTTGATATTACGGTTTCAATAAATCAATCTTAAATGGCACTTGCTTTTTTATTGAATGAATATATATACATACCCTTGTAAAACTGACCATCCTACCAATCCTCGACTTCGGCGATGTCATTTACACAATAGCCTCCAATACCCTACTCAATAAATTAGATGCAGTCTATCACAGTGCCATCTGTTTTGTCACCAAAGCCCCATATACTTCCCACCACTGCGACCTGTATGCTCTCGTTGGCTGGCCCTCGCTTCATACTCGTCGCCAAACCAACTGGTTCCAGGTCATCTACAAGACCCTGCTAGGTAAAGTCCCCCCTTATCTCAGCTCGCTGGTCACAATAGCAGCACCCACCTGTAGCACACGCTCCAGAAGGTATATCTCTCTGGTCACCCCCCAAAACCAATTCTTCCTTTGGCCGCCTCTCCTTCCAGTTCTCTGCTGCCAATGACTGGAATGGACTACAAAAATCTCTGAAACTGGAAACACGCATCTCCCTCACTAGCTTTAAGCACCAGCTGTCAGAGCAGCTCACAGATTACTGCACCTGTACATAGCCCATCTATAATTTGCCCAAACAACTACCTCTTTCCCTACTGTATTTATTTATTTTGCTTCTTTGCACCCCATTATTTCTCTCTACTTTGCACATTCTTCCACTGCAAATCTACCATTCCAGTGTTTTACTTGATATATTGTATTTACTTTGCCACCATGGCCTTTTTTTTTTGCCTTTACCTCCCTTATCTCACCTCATTTGCTCACATTGTATATAGACTTATTTTTCTACTGTATTATTGACTGTATGTTTGTTTTACTCCATGTGTAACCCTGTGTTGTTGTATGTGTCAAACTGCTTTGCTTTATCTTGGCCAGGTCGCAATTGTAAATGAGAACTTGTTCTCAACTTGCCTACCTGGTTAAATAAAAGGTGAAATAAAAATAAATACATAAAAATATGGGTCAATTTAGCACATTTAGCACATTTGTTATGTGTGATGGTTATGATAAATCAAGCATTGTTGCAATCTGTTGGCATATAGATAAATGTGCACATATTTTTTCGAGTGTGGGCCTTGTGTTCTAAAAATGTAAAAAAAAATATTTGCACAACAAGAAATCTAAATAGTCGAACAGTCAAAAAGTGTCAAATAACCATACTGTATGTACTTACAGTTGTCTGAGAAATGACAGTGTACACTGAAATTCCTCATTTTCTGATGTGAGGAATGAGGTCTGTCTCTGCTTGCCTCTAAGTTTGAGTCACTGAATGACTAGGCAGAGTGTATAGCGCTGCTCAAGGATTGATTTGGTTAGGCTCGGTCTTCCTTGAAAACAGGAGGTGTGTAGATCCCAAACGATATGATTGTTTGGGTTCGTACCGATTCTTGAGCTGGCAGCATTTATGGAACCAGTCAACCAATGATAAATTCATGAAATCATCCCAAGATGGCACTATCAGTCTGCAAAGGGGACATTTGTTTATCACCAGCTAATACTTACAGCACCAATAAAATACTGGACACACAAAGGACACCCAGTCGCAGACATTAAAACGCAAAGCTGCATCATTTCAGCTGCAGTGAAATGTGTGATTCTCTCCCCTCTCCTGTGCAACAATAACATTAAAATCCACAAAGCAATATTACAAAATATTCTGTCCGGAACATATTCTGCCCCCCCCCCCCCCCAGGTTATTCTCACCAGCCAGCTGTCCAGACAAATGTTACATAGCCTCAATTCGTCCCGGGACGCTTATGTAATATGGCATGCGCTTTGCACACTCACCCTCTTAGCTTAGTCACCACCCCGCGGCATGCCATGCAATCATCCCTATCAAGACTAGATCAAACTATGAATCTCAAGCGCCCAGTTAGTCACTGCTTATTGATGTGCAGCAGATCTTGTAAGAAAATTGTCCTCTTATCTTTCAAGGAATTCTATGGGCGCTGTGATTGGGATGTTAAAGAATAAACAATTAAACAATAGGACCAGCCTGTGGTACCTGGATGGGTTTAAGCCCTACTCAAACGGAAAGCAGCCACATCAACGGTGTGTGTATGATGTCTCTCTATGTGTGTGTGTGTGTGTGTGTGTGTGCAATGCATTTGTGTATAGCATAGTGTGTGCAATGCATGCATGTGTAGCACTACTAAGCTCAAAGTTACATATACATGCTTACAGAGCTTGTGTGTAATAACGTGGTATTTTATGTCACAAATTAAGTATAATAAAATACTGCAGGCCAATAAAGATAATGGCCTAGTGCTCACAGTGCAGAGACAGTATATTTTCATTTGAAATCCCCAGCTGCCATCAGCGGCTTGTTGTGCATCGGTTTGCTTTATGATGACGTAAACTACTAAAATTAGCTGAATGCACTGACTTAAAGTCGCTCTGGATAAGAGCATCTGATAAAACAGGGGTCTTTAACCTTTTCTTGCACAGGCAAACCAGTGACCCAGGGAGCCCCATCCTAAACTCAAAGAAACATCCCTTTTTCAGGACCCTGTCATTCAAAGATAATTCCTAAAAATTCAAATAACTTCACAGATCTTCATTGTAAAGGGTTTAAACACTGTTTCCCATGCTTGTTCAATGAACAGTAAACAATTAATGAACATGCACCTGTGGAACGATCTCTAAGACACTAACAGCTTACAGGCAGTAGGCAATTAAGGTCACATTTATGAAAACTTAGGACACTGAAGAGGCCTTTCTACTGACTCTGAAAAACACCAAAATAAAGATTCCCCGGGTCCCTGCTCATCTGTGTGAACATGCCTTAGGCATGCTGCAAGGAGACATGAAGACTGCAGATGTGGCCAGGGTAATAAATTGCAATGTCCGTACGGTGAGAAGCCTAAGACAGCACTCCAGGGAGACAGGACGGACAGCTGACACGTGTAACAACACCTGCACAGGATCGGTACATCTGAATATCACACCTGCGGGACAGGTACAGGATGGCAACAACAACTGCCCCGAGTTACACCAGGAACGCACAATCCCTCCATCAGTGCTCAGACTGTCCGCAATAGGCTGAGAGAGGCTGGACTGAGGCCTGTTGTCTGGTGAGGACCTGCCTTACATCACCCGGCAACAACGTTGCCTATGGGCACAAACCAACCGTTGCTGGACCAGACAGGACTGGCAAAAAGTGCTCTGCACTTGACGAGTCGCGGTTTTGTCTCACCAGGGGTGATGGTCGGATTCGCGTTTATCGCCGAAGAAATGAGCGTTACACCAAGGCCTGTACTCTGGAGTGGGATCGATGTGGTGGTGTCCGTCATGGTCTGGGGCGGTGTGTCACAGCATCATCGGACTGAGCCTGTTGTCATTGCAGGCAATCTCAATGCTGTGCATTACAGGGAAGACATCCTCCTCCCTCATGTGGTACCCTTCCTGCAGGCTCATCCTGACATGACCCTCCAGCATGACAATGCCACCAGCCATACTGCTCGTTCTGTGTGTGATTTCCAGCAAGACAGGAATGTCAGTGTTCTGCCATGGCCAGCGAAGAGCCCGGATCTCAATCCCATTGAGCATGTCTGTGACCTGTTGGATCGGAGTGTGAGGGCTAGGGCCATTCTCCCCAGAAATGTCCGGGAACTTGCAGGTGCCTTGGTGGAAGAGTGGGGTAACATCTAGCAGCAAGAACTGACAAATCTGGTGCAGTCCATGAGGAGAAGATGCACTGCAGTACTTAATGCAGCTGCTGGCCACACCAGATACTGACTGTTACTTTTGATTTTGACCCCCCCCTTTGTTGATTTTGACCCCGCATTATTACATTTCTGTTAGTCACATGTCTGTGGAACTTGTTCAGTTTATGTCTCAGTTGTTGAATCTTGTTATGTTCATACAAATATGTACACATTTTAAGTTTGCTGAAAATAACGCAGTTGACAGTAAGAGGACGTTTTTTTAAACTGAGTTTGTTAGCAATACTTGTCATAGCGTCAGGTGAATGATAAATGGCAAAGACAAGTAAGCAGCATTTCAAAATGAATAGACTAGGTTGATCGCTTTTCATAATTTTGACATCCACATTATAATTGGAAGTGTAAACTCTAACATAGCCTATTAGCTACATTTTCACTAGTAGCAGCTGTTCAGCTGGCTAAACAAAGGTTAGCCATGTGTTGGCAGAAATGAATGTCCAAGTCAAGAAAGCTTACCAGCAGCCAGTGGAACTGGTTCTTGCGGGTGCTTTTTTAAAGTCTATGTCAGATACTCCAGTGAGTGTAATTAGCAAAATATTAAGAGTTGAGAAATGAACTTGACATCATTTTCTACTGTAGGTATGTCAGTTTTAATGTGCACCTCTGTGGTATGTTTTGTCAATTGTATTGTGCTTTTGAGCCAATTAATACAACTTGACTGACCCCAGAGGGTAATTTGGTTTGCAAGCAGAGGTAAAATGTTAATTATACACAGTCCAAACAAAAGAGTTAAAAACAGATCACTCGAAAGACAAACTACTATAAGTCCTGTGTTGACTTTCCTGTGTGTTGTTCCTGTTTGGTGTGTGTGTGTGTGTGTGTGTGTGTTCTTCTATCTTTGGTGGGGACATAAAATCCCCCAAAGTCCCCACAAGGATAGTAAAACAAGGAAAATTCTCCCTCGTGGTACCACATCCCCATGAGGATAAAGGTTATTTTAAACTTAGGGGTTAGGTTTAGTGTTACAATCAGGATTAGGGAAAACAGGAGTTTGAAAGTCATTGTAGGTCCCCACAAGGATAGAAGAACATAACGTGTGTGTGTGTGTGTGTGTGTGTGTGTGTGTGTGTGTGTGTGTGTGTAACCAGTGGTCTTACCGTAACCGTCTCGTCGGTTGGGTACATGGCGTCCCTATTGGATTGATGCAGTGTTCGATCCTCAGTGTTCTATCCTGTGGTGCTGGTGCAGGGGCAGTGAAGAGACAAAAAATGCAGCCCTCTCTCTCTCTCTTTCTACTCACTCACCGACTGACTATCATCGAGGCACACTAGATTGACACTGCTGCCTGTGCTAGGGAAGGACACTGCCAGCTACACACAGACCAATACACTTACATAAAACAGAAAGCACGCATGCCAAGCTCAGTGACACTACTCTCTCTGGCTGGTTTAACAGCCAGTTTCTCGCTCTCTCTCTCCGCTGCTGCTGCTGGCACCGTGCTCCAACCAATCCACATGCAATACCACTCAGCACAGCCCGTCCCATCAGTTACAACTCCCCCCACCCCGTACAATCTAATGCACACACACGCACCCGCAGATTTCCAATTCAAGCTCACAGTGGGATTAAGAAAAGCTTCACATAAGAGCGGCCACTGTGTTGGGCTGGGAATTGCCAGGGACCTTACGATACGATATTATCACTATACTTAGGTGCCGATACGATAGTATTGCGATTCAGTACTTAGATTTGATGTTCCAAACATATTGATCACTATATGTCTGCTGCAGAGAGACGAGAAAAAGAGAAAACACATTTTGATCAGTCGGGGAAATAAAAGTGCTGAAAACATGCCGGCTCACTATTTACAAAGAAGATGGAAAACAGGCTATAGAGATGAAAAATGTTGGTGCAGGTACAGACGACTAGCACTACCTAACGGTACCTACAGTAGCAAATAACATATACTTTGAGTCAAATATCCATATAATATCATTCAAAAATATTGCGATATGTATCAATCGATTTCCGCCCCATCTAAAACAGAGCTGTTGGAAGAGAGCCGGAACAGAGGGGCAGAAGATTTTAAAAAAGGGAGGGACAGATGTGGGCGGAGGGGGGGGGGGGGGGCAGGGGACAGAGAGAGAGTGGGAGAGGGAGCTAGAGACAGCGATAAACAGAGAGAGTGAAGGAAGGAATGCAGGACACTGGGTGAGTCCCCATGATCACTTGTTTACTTTCCTTCTTTGATTAGAAAGGAAGTGTCTGGTATATGGAAACTAGCCCATGCCTACACCAATCAAATGTTTTTACATTTGTGATAATTTTACAGATCATTGGGATGTAGCTAAGCCCCTGAGCCTCCTCTACTAAGCTTACCCTACCCTTTGGTCTCTTACACAAGAGACTGAAGGGAGAGAGTGAGAGCGAGAGAGAGCAAGAGAAAGCGAGAGAGAGCGAGTGAGCAAACAACACAGGGGTGGGCTGAGTGCCAGGGTCGCTCCCAGCAAGAACACAGAACACACCCTCCGCCTCTACAACAGGTGTAGAGGGAAAAGGCTCAGTCCCACCTCTACATTAGGTCTAGATTGTGACATTCAACATTATGCACTACTACTGTACACTGTAGTACAACAGAGCGCAGGGGTTGTGCTGTATTTATCCAGCGTCGCAGAGTTGTAGTGCTGATTTAGGATAGGGCTGTGGTGATCATGACATTTTGTCAGCCGGTAATTGTCATGCAAATGAATGCCTGTCTCACTGTATTTCACCGTTAATGAAGAGAAACATATTTAGCATCTCCAGGCTTCCACACATACAAGCTGTTGATGCACGCCTTTGGAACATCGACATTTAAAAAATTGAATAAATTAATTTAATATAGCCTACACCATCACAATAATATAAATTATTTATTTAGTTGTGATAGGCCTATAACCCTGGGAATGTCTTAGAAATCCAAACATAAGAGTTGCATGATGTAATGTGATGGATATTTTATTGTGTGTACGAACATATTTTTAGCACAATGCTGCTTTTCTCTTCACCTACTTGGTTGGGTTCATGCGAGTGACTGATTGTACGAAGGAGGAATCCACACAACCACTGATAAGCAATTTGGCAGTATGCCCTAAACATTGCTCTGGGAACTATAAGGAGTATCTCATTTTCAAGGTAAGAAGCCTGGTGTGCTATCAGTCAATCTCATGCAGGAACCAACCATGCTTATGATTTGTTTGTGTAGCAGTATAAAGGGACTGCGTGTTCATCAGGCTTGTATTGAGTTAGTGAACCTCTCCGGCTGTGATAAGATTGCTTCATTTACTTTTAATTTGAGTCCTCAGTGGTCCGCAACAATTCTGGCGTCACGAAACAGGATATTTGATCTTCTCGACATGATCCATCATTGAAGGTCTGGTGGCGTATTCTTCAGAAGACCAAAGAAGGAAATTCCCCTCTCGCCAAAGAGGACGAGGACCCACCCTGACCAGACCTCCACTGTGGGACGCATTAACTTTATCGAACAAAACACACATGTATTGTGTAACATGAAGTCCTGTGAGTGCCATCTGATGAAGATCATAAAGGTTAGTGATTAATTGAATCGCTATTTCTGACTTTGTGGCTGTATGGTTTTCTGTGACTAGGTGCTGACCTAACAATTGTTTGGGGTGCTTTCGCCGTAAAGCCTATTTTAAATCGGACACTGTGGCTGGATTTACAAGAAGTTTATCTTTAAAAGGGTGTAAAATCCTTGTATGTTTGAGGAATTTTAATTATGGGATTTCTGTTGTTTTGAATTTGGCGCCCTGCAATTTCACTGGCTGTTGTCGAGGGTCCCACCTCTTGAGGTTAAATGAAGTAATGGTGTTTAAGGGATCCCTGTACTAAGAGAGAACTAGGCAAAGGTTTTGGGAACCTCGTTAATAACGTTACATAGGCATTCTGGGAATACCTCAGTAGTTCAAGTGACTACACAAATGTTCTGGGAACTTCGTAAAGATGCAACAAGAAGCGGGAACGTGTGTCTTGAGTGTGTGTGCATGGTGTGTGCGTGTCTGAAAAAATACCTTTGAAAGTTGTCTGTGAACTGAACGAATGTTCTGTGGAGGGATTCTGTGTGAAGGGTGTGTGTGTGTGTAATTAGGAAGGGAATGTGTGTGTCTGAATGCCTAAGCAATTTCTGTGAACTGCACTATGTTCTGTGTGGACTTCGATTGATAACGTTATGTGGGGTTCTGTCCACCACCACCGGCCATCTGATTTACAGGTAGTGAGGCACTGACAGGACCATTCAAAAGATTGAGTAAGAACATGATCATTGCTACCTCCTAGGCGGCCTGCGCTGTGCTGATCGTTGCTGGTGGTGTGGAAGTGAATGCCTAAGAAATTATGTGTGGACTTCATGTCAGGATTCTGTGTGAAGATAGGAAAGGAGAGATTACTATTACTAAATTGGTGGTATGAATAGAATACTGGTGTGAAGGAAGGAATCGTGAGGAATTTATATCTTAACTCCTGTATTATAAAAGTAAGAGAGTTACTACAGAAAGACAAAATTGAATTGGACCAATAATGCAGTTTTTTAGGGAGATACGACTTTATTTTACAACAACAACAGTACTGCAGATTATAGTTAAAGTGTGCCTCTTTCAGGATAGGGAACAACAAGAGAGAATGGGGATGTGTCATAGTAAGAACGAAAATACAGGTTGCCCTGAACCTCGGCGACCTGTCCATTTAAACAGTTAAATGGACAAATGGAGCATTCCCTTTAAATGGGACTGTCAGTACAGAGAAACTTGAAGAAGCCAGAGAAAAGAGGCAGAGAAGAAACACAAGAAAATAAAAGTTAAATGGGATGACTTTCAAAAAAGGAAAAGAGAAGCACACGTATTGAAGGGAAGCACAGTGAAAGGATTAATGATGACGGAAGTAGACAAAGGAAACAGAAGAAAGTGAGAGAAGAACACGAGCAAAGAAAAAAGAGAACAGTCTGTATCCAGCATTTCCAACAGCCCAATCGATAGCACAGCCTTTACTGCAGCCCCAACCACAGTTCCAAGACCAAGCCATAGGGGGACAAGTGCCACCACCTTCCCAGTCACCTCAAATCACTCCACAAATACACGGTTTAGGAACTCCAGTTGAACATAATTACTCACTGACTGGAATAGATCTTGCAAGGCCACAGTGACACAAAAATCCAACAGTACGCTTTGAAGATTATGTGGACCATGACGGACGGCCGCTGACCCCCATGCCACCCCTTTCACCAGCCACACAATAAAGAGTATTCAATATGCCCCTCAAACAATACCCCAACCTACAGGGAGGAGCACCCATAACACTGGAAAGACTGTGGGATGCGGATGAAGTAAAGGCATTAGTAAAATATGTCACTGATCCTGCTAAAGATGCAGTGAAATTTGAAGTACGAGCTATAGTAACAATGTACAATCCAACAACCAGAGAAATTGAAGACATACTCTGCCGCTGTCTGAAATTCAAGTGGACCCAGTGCAAAGGAGACTGGGACAGCAATGAAGAAAGGGATGGACAAATCAGCTTACTGCAGTGTTCAACAATGTGAAAGCAGCTTTCTCAAAACACACTGGCAGAAAATCCACTCTATAACAATGAAAACTGATGAGACTGTTGAAGATTACCAGGAGCGGGTGGGGGGAAAAAAATAGTCCTACAACATTCTGGTCTCGCCCCTGACCAGGAATCATATACCAGTCTGTTATAACTGTGGTAAACCAGGACATTTCATCAAAGACTGCCAAGAAAATGAAGACCGAGAGGAGTGGAATGGACCCCCCAGAAACCTGAGGGTAAATGACCCTTTTGGATGAGGCAGAAACAATTGGATGAGGCGGAAACAGAAGATGAAGAAGAGGAAACACCCCTACAGATGTTACAAAAAACTACTCTCTGAACAGAAAATACACTAATTGATATTGAGATACTGGGAGAAAATATATATATTCCTAGTAGACACTGATGCAGCAGTCTCTGTCCTTAAGAAATCAGCCCTGAAACTTTTAACCTCAAAATGAACAATGGAAACTGTTGGCGCATTGGGTATCCCATCTATTGATCCCTTTACATATCCCCTTCCTGTTTCAAGTGGAGACATCAAATCCTGTATTCATCATCATGCCCAGTAAATCTACTGGGAAGAGACCTCATGTGCAAAATTAATTAAAGCCATCATAATTCTTAAATGGAAGAAGTTTAGAACCACCAATACACCTCCTAGAGCTGGCCACTAGGCCAAACTGAGCAATCAGGGAAGAAGGGCCTTGGTCAGGGAGGTGACCAAGAACCCAATAGTCATTCTGAGAGAGCTCCAGAGTTCCTCTGTGGAGATGGGAGAACCTTCTTGAAGGACAACCATCTCTGCAGCACTCCACCAATCAGGCCTTTATGGTAGAGTGGTCAGATGGAAGCCACTCCTCAGCTTGGACTCTCAGACCATGAAACACAAGATTCTCTGGTCTGATGAAACCTGAATGCCAAGTGTCACGTCTGGAAGAAACCAGGCACCACTCATCACCTGGCCAATACCATCCCTACGGTGAAACATGGCGTTTGCAGCATCATGCCATTGGTATATTTTTCAGCAGCAGGGACTGGGAGACTAGTCAGGAATGAGGGAAAGATTAACAGAGCAAAGTACAGCGAGATCCTTGATAAAAACCTGCTCCATTGCGCTCAGGACCACAGACTGGGGGTGAAAGTTCACCTTCCAACAGAATGACTCTAAGCACACAGTCAAGACAACGCAGGAGTTGTGTCAGGACAAGTCTCTGAATGTCCTTGAGAGCCTGGCCTTGAACCCAATCGAACATCTCTGGAGAGACCTGAAAATACTGTGCAGCGACACTCCCCAGCCCACCTGACGGAGCTTGAGAGGATCTGAAGAGAAGAAATGTGAGAAACTCTCCAAATACAGGTGTGCCATGCTAGTAGAGTCATACCCAAAGAAGTCTTTAGTATGTAATCACTCTCAAAAGGTGCTTCAACAAAGTACTGACTAAAGGGTCTGAATTCTTATGTAAATGTCTTATTTCCAGTTTTTTTTAATACATTTGAAAAAAATTCTAAAAACCTGTTTTCACTTTGTCATTATGGGGTATTGTGTGTAGATTTATGAGGGGGTGAAACAATTTCATCAATTTTAGAATAAGGCTGTAATGTCACAAAATGTGGACAAAGTGAAGGGGTCTGAATACTGTCCGAATGCACTGTACAGTGGGGCAAAAACGTATTTAGTCAGCCACCAATTGTGCAAGTTCTCCCACTTAAAAAGATGAGAGGCCTGTAAATTTCATCATAGGTACACTTCAACTATGACAGACAAAATGAGAAAAAAAATCCAGAAAATCACATTGTAGGATTTTTTATGAATTTATTTGCAAATTATGGTGGAAAATAAGTATTTGGTCACCTACAAACAAGCAAGATTTCTGGCTCTCACAGACCTGTAACTTCTTCTTTAAGAGGCTCCTCTGTCCTCCACTCATTACCTGTATTAATGGCACCTGTTTGAACTTGTTATCAGTATAAAAGACACCTGTCCACAACCTCAAACAGTCACACTCCAAACTCCACTATGGCCAAGACGAAAGAGCTCTCAAAGGACACCAGAAACAAAATTGTAGACCTGCACCAGGCTGGGAAGACTGAGTCTGCAATAGGTAAGCAGCTTGGTTTGAAGAAATCAACTCTGGGAGCAATTATTAGGAAATGGAAGACATACAAGACCACTGATAATCTCCCTCGATCTGGGGCTCCACGCAAGATCTCACCCCGTGGGGTCAAAATGATCACAAGAATGGTGAGCAAAAATCCCAGAACCATACGGGGGGACCTAGTGAATGACCTGCAGAGAGCTGGGACCAAAGTAACAAAGCCTACCATCAGTCACACACTACGCCGCCAGGGACTCAAATCCTGCAGTGCCAGACGTGTTCCCCTGCTTAAGCCAGTACATGTCCAGGCCCGTCTGAAGTTTGCTAGAGAGCATTTGGATGATCCAGAAGAAGATCGGGAGAATGTCATATGGTCAGATGAAACCAAAATATAACTTTTTGGTAAAAACTCAACTTGTCGTGTTTGGTGGACAAAGAATGCTGAGTTGCATCCAAAGAACACCATACCTACTGTGAAGCATGGGGGTGGAAGCATCATGCTTTGGGGCTGTTTTTCTGCAAAGAGACCAGGACGACTGATCCGTGTAAAGGAAAGAATGAATGGGGGCCATGTATCGTGAGATTTTGAGTGAAAACCTCCTTCCATCAGCAAGGGCATTGAAGATGAAATGTGGCTGGGTCTTTCAGCATGACAATAATCCCAAACACACCGCCGGCAACGAAGGAGTGGCTTCGTAAGAAGCATTTCAAGGTCCTGGAGTGGACTAGCCAGTCTCCAGATCTCAACCCCGTAGAAAATCTTTGGAGGGAGTTGAAAGTCCGTGTTGCCCAGCAATAGCCCCAAAACATCACTGCTCTAGAGGAGATCTGCATGGAGGAATGGGCCAAAATACCAGCAACAGTGTGTGAAAACCTTGTGAAGACTTAAAGAAAACGTTTGACCTTTGTCATTGCCAACAAAGGGTATATAACAAAGTATTGAGATAATCTTTTGTTATTGACCAAATACTTATTTTCCACCATAATTTACAAATAAATTCATTAAAAAATCCTACATTGTGATTTTCTGGATTTTTTTCTCTCATTTTGTCTGTCATAGTTGAACTGTACCTATGATGAAAATTACAGGCCTCTCTCATCTTTTTAAGTGGGAGAACTTGCACAATTGGTGGCTGACTAAATACTTTTTTGCCCCACTATATATGCTCGAGCACCACTTGTGCCTAATAAAGGTGACCATTCTCTCTCAAGTTCCATCGGGTAGCTATGGTTTTTCAGTGATTGATTTGGCTAATGCATTATTCAGCATTCCAGTAGCTGAGGAATTGCAAGATTGGTTCCCTTTCATGTTCCTCTGCAAAAAATGGACGTGGACAGTCATGCCCCAGGGGTATGTCGAGTCACCGGCCATCTTTGCTCAGGGATTGGCTAGAAACCTGGAGAGCTTTGTGCCTCCATCAGGAAGTGAACTATTGGTCTGCTCCCTCACTGTGAAAGCCTGTAATGAGGGCACGAAAGCGCTGTTGATCTTCCTTGCAGGAAATGGCCATAAAGTTTATTCTCCAAAATGCAGCTGTGTAGAAGTTTAGTTAAATATTTGGGTTATGACATTACTTCTGAGGGTCGCGCCCTCTCAAAACACAGATCAGAAGCAATAAAGGCATTGCCAAAACCCATCACAAAACAACACATGATGTCTATTAGGAGTAGGGGGGTACTGCAGGCCATGGCTTAAGGATTATACGGAAACAGTGCAATCTTTGCAAGATTGCGTCTATGGAAAAAAGACAGAATTGCCTGGTGTGGTGGAATGGTCACCTGAGGCTGCTTTGGTTAAACTTAAGCAGGCATTGACATCAACACACTGCCTGGGTTTGCCTGACCACACCAAAACATTTAATCTGTTAATTTCTTAAAATCATGGTTTCATGTCAGCAGGACTGACACTGTATCATGGGGTAGGGTATAGGCCAGTGGGGTATTACCCTTAACATTTGGATACAGTGATAAGAGGTAGGCTGCTGCGGCTGCTGCTGCGGATAAGAGGGCGGCTGCTACTGAGGCGGTGTTGGCTTGTTCTGATATTGTAGCAACCGAATTGATTGTACATGTGCCCCATGCAGTGCACACAATTATTACACAGGCTAAGACTCCGCATCTTCCACACAGAGGAATGACAAGAGTGATCCTTTCCTGTGGAAAGTACACGTCTCCTACAACACCTGTCTGCACAAGCAGCATAACTTTTGGCTTAACACGAGCATGCATATTGGCAAAGGATAAATCAGTGAACGTTTACACTGATAGTGGGTATGCTTTTGGGATGGTGCATGATTTTAGGGCACTGGAAGAACAGTAGGTTTCTGTTTCCCCCCTTTTACAGATATCAGCAGTTCCTGTTTCCACTAACCCTTTCTCTGTTAATGATATTGTTGCTTTGCAGGCAATGGCTGATGCATCAGAGAAACAAAGGTGGACTGGATGATTTGAGCTGATCAGCCATGCCCCGTTGTACTTTCCAATGCCTTGCAAAGTTGTCACACAGTCAAGACCATGTGTCTAAAGGAAGGATGGTAGATCTTGTAAATAAATATTGGAGAACTGTGGGATTTACTGTGCTTGCTGATATTTTTTGTCAAAAATGTGTTTTTTGTATGACTGACCATGTAGGACGTGGTATTTCTATAACCCCCGCATCCCACCCTAGGCCAGAAGGACTTTAACATTTGATGGACTTCATCGAATTAACCTCAATTGAAGGAAACAAATATTGTTTGGTTATTGTTGATATGTTTTCCAAGTGGGTCAAGGCGGTTCCGTGTCGAAGAGCCACAGCATGTACTGTGGCCAAAAATCTCCTGCGAGAGATCATTCCTAGGTAAGAGCACTCCCGATGGCACTAACAAGCATGAGAGGTAGGTCTCACACTGTGACTGGTCTCTCCCCACACAAGGTACTAATTAGATGCCCCATGAGAATGACTAACACTCCCTTCCCACCAAAATAGCTTAACCCTTCAGGGGGCTTATTGTGTATCTCTTCCCTCGGGTGAAGGCTTCTCTGCCGAACCTTGCAGGTGTTGCTCATCACAACCTGAAACCAGGAGATTTCATTGTGGTCAAGGATCTTCAAAGAAAAAGTTGGAAAGACCCCTGGTGGAAGGGACCATACCAGGTTCTCCTGACCACATCCTCTGTTGTCAAGGTAGCAGAACAAGATAGGTGGATACAGGCTTCCCACTGCAGGAAGCAGCCAAAACCAGGAAATCAGAATGGAAAGGATGAAAGGACCTGCTTCTGGATTGGTCTCACCGCAATAGTGGGGACCGTCGTCTGCCTCCTGCTGGCCCATAATGGTCCCTGGATCCTAGAAGGATCCAGGGACCATCCCCAGCCAACAGGACCACCACAGGCCCGGAGTAGAGGCCCAGAAGAAAACAGTAAGGTTGGAATGGAGAAAACGAGGTCTATGGGCTAGTCGCACAGGGTGTAGGTGAAGGGCTCCCTTTATTGGGTGTCCCAACTGGTGTAAATGAGACTTTGTCCATGCTCCAAGCACTGTGGTTTCAGATTACACTCCTCGACGACCATACCTTATGACATATTTTGCTTTTTATAACCAAACTTGGAAAAGTAGTTATAGAAAACCTTGTGAAAATAAAATCTGTCCCCCACCAATCCCAATAGGAAGCTCATTGACTGCAGGCTGGTATAAATGGGGTAATGGGTCTGTACCTAGGTGAAAATGTGTGTAATTGTACAATGGACTCAAATTGCTGACTTGCAGACCCTCAAATGTACAGTGCATCCGGAAAGTATTCAGACCCCTAGATTTTTTCCACATTTGGTTACGCTACAGCCTTATTCTGAAATAGAAATATCATTTACATTAGTATTCAGACCCTTTAGTCAGTACTTTGCTGAAGCACCTTTGGCCTCGAGTCTTCTTGGGTATGACGCTACAAGCTTGGCACACCTGTATTTGGAGAGTTTCTCCCATTCTTCTCTGCAGATCCTCTCACTGCTGTTTCCTAAAATCCACAATCGAGTCCCTTGTTTTTTCGACATTGAGTGAGGTTATTTTCCTGACTCCACACTCCCAGAGACGTCACCTCCTCCCTGTAGGCTGTCTCATCGTTGTTGGCAATCAAGCCTACTACTGATGTGTCGCCTGCAAACTTGATGATTGAGTTGGAGGCATCCATGGCCACGTAGTCATGGGTGAACAGGGAGTACAGGAGGGGGCTGAGCATGCACCCTTGTGGGGCCCCTGTGTTGAGGATCAGCGAAGTGGAGGTGTTGTTTCCTACCTTCACTACCTGGGGCAGGCCCATGGTGTTGAATGCTGAGCTATAGTCAATGAACAGCATTCTTACATAGGTATTCCTCTTGTCTAGATGGGATAGGGCAGTGTGCAGTGTGATGGCGATTGCATCGTCTGTGGACCTATTGGGGCAGTACGCAATTTGGAGTGGGTCTAGGGTGACAGGTCAGGTGAAGGTGATATGATCATTGATTAGTCTCTCAAAGCACTTCATGATGATAGAAGTGAGTGCTATGGGGGCAATAGTCATTTAGTTCAGTTACCTTTGCAATCTTGGGAACAGGGACAAAGATGGCCCTCTTGAAGCATGTGGGGACAGCAGACTGGGATAGGGAGAAATAGGTCTGTAAACACAACAGCCATCTGGTCTGCGCATGCTCTGAGGACGCAGCTAGAGATGCCGTCTGGGCCGGCAGCCTTGCGAGGGTTAACACACTTAAATGTCTAACTCACGTCAGCCATGGAGAAGAAGAGCCCACAGTCCGTGGTAGCTGGCACTGTGTTATCTTCAAAGCGGACAAATAAGGTGTTTAGCTTGTCTGAGAGCAAGGCGTCCATGTCCGCAACATAGTCCATGATTGTCTGTAGACCCTGCCACATATGTCTTGTCTCTGAGCCATTGAATTGCGACTCCACTTTGTCTCTATACTGAAGTTTAGTCTGTTTGATTGCCTTATGGAGGGAATAACTACACTGTTTGTATTCTGCCATATTCCCAGTCACCTTGCCACCTTTAAATGCGGTGGTTTGGGCTTTCAGTTTAGCGCGAATGCTGCCATCTATTCAAGGTTTCTGGTTAGGGTAGATTTTAATAGTCACAGTGGGTAAAACATCTCCTATACACTTCTTGATAAACTCAGTAACCGTCTCGGTGTACACGTCAATATTTTTCTCCAAAGCTACCCGGAACATATCCCAATCCACATGATCAAAACAATCGGAATCCACGCTTCAAGATTGGTCAGGAAGAATAAACTAACATCCGTGGACGTGGCATAGCGACACAAGAATACAGCCCAGACCAGAACAAAACCCTATCCCCACTATGTCCCCTCTAAAAAAATATATATATGGCACCCTGCCCTGCCACAATGTGTCATAATAAACCTATTAAAAAGAGAACTAACAACCTGACTGCAGCTGGCCAATCTCTCTCACACATCTCTGGCTCCCTCTGAGGGGTTCAGTGTGTGTGTGTTTGTGTGCTCATCCCTCATGAGGACAGTCGATGCTACACAGACAGAGAGAGAGAGAATTGATTAAAAAGTTGATTACAGTTGCCAGCAAGGGTAGAGGAAAGAGAGTGATGTGAAAGAAAAAAAACAGACCGGGCACTTGTCCTCTCTTTGTGATTAGACAAATATTGTTCTTTGTGCATCTCAGAGAGGAGGAAGAGAGTGAGGGAGAGGAGGTCTTTCTGCTGACTCACTGGCTTGTTAATAACAAGCAGGCTGAAAGAATAACAAGCAGGTTGAAAGAAGATAGAGAAGAGGGGGGAGGAGGTGTTAATGTGGTTAATATGGTTTGGACAATCTTCTTAAGTATCAAGGGAATCCAGCTCAGGAGCTGGGCCTCTCTGAGCTGGATAGGTCTGAGCTGACTTCATTGTGTGGGTGTGTGCAAAGTATGTATGTCTTTGGAAAGTATTCATATCCCTTGACTTATTCCACATTTTGTTGTGTTATAGCCTGAATTCAAAATGGATTAAATATTTTTTTCTCACCCATCTACACACAATACCCCATGATGACAACGTGAAAATATGTTTATAGAAAATTTTGCAAATGCATTGAAAATTTAATTCAGAAATACCTCATTTACATAAGTATTCACACCCCTTTGCTGTGACACTCCAAATTGAGCTCAGTGGCATCCAATATCTTTTGATTACCCTTGATATGTCCACCTGTGGCCAATTAACTTGTTTGGACATAATTTAGAAAGGAACACACCTATCTATATAAGGTCCCACAGTTGACAGTGCATGTCAGAGCAGAAACCATACCATGAAGTCCAAGGAACTGTCTGTAGATCTCCGAGATAGAATTGTGCTGAGGCATATATCTGGGGAAGGATATAAAACAATTTCTAGAGTGTTGAAAGTTTCCAAGAGCACAGTGGTCTCCATCATTGGAAAATTGAAAAAATATGGAACTACCCAGACTCTGCCTAGAGCTGGCCGTCCGACCAAACTGAGCAACCGGGCAAGAAGGACCTTGGTCAGGGAGGTGACCAAGAAACCAATGACCACTCTGACTGAACTGCAGTGTTCCTTGGCTGAGATGGGAGAACCTGCCAGAAAGACAACAGTCTCTACAGCAGTTCACCAATCTGGGCTTTATGGGAGAGTGACTAGACGGAAGCCACTCCTGAGCAAAAAGGCACATGACAGCACTCCTGGAGTTTGCAAAAACAAATGTGAAAGACTCAGAGCATAAGGCAAAAATATTCTGTGGTCTGATGAGATAAAAATGTAACTATTTGGCCCGTTGGGCATGGTCATCGGTAGTTTGCATGTACACCAGCCTGATCTCCGGCTCCTTCCACCTCTGGAAACTATCTAGGCGATCATGGGACTTCTCAAGTGAGCTGAGGTGGTGGCACAGATTATTCCAGTCTCTGGTTCCATCCCTGATCATCTCAGATTTGTCCTCATGTGAAAAACGTTTGCAGCAAAAATAGAAGGCTGCATCGTTTTGCTTGGAATATACGAGCCATGGTCTCTCCACTCTCTCCCCGTTCACCATCCTCCTATTGTAGTGAGCCATCGTTGCCCCTCAACTCTTGGGAAATTCCCCTTTATCATGATATGGCCAGGCCTGCATTAACATATCCCGTAAAGATCTATTCATATCTTTTGGCCACTCACCGAGATGTTTTATGTCTGGGAGTCGGATTTAGCAGGGGCACCACTGTCATCGGGGACGTGGAGCGACGAATCTGAGTCCAGGTCCCAGATAGTAGGGTCTCCGCTGGCATTATTTGGAGGTTTGGCTAGGTCTGGTGTGACCACCTGTTCTTGTCCACCCAGAACCAGTGAACGGGGGCGCGTCTGTCTCTGTGAATGAACGGCCCGTCCTTGGAGGCTTTTTGGTCTCCACACCTGCTGATGGACATTGCAGCATGCTGATACATTTCAGCAGCAAATCTCTTTGGCTTAAAGATTGTGCCTCTTTCAAATTACTTTAATAAATATATAACATACACAGTTGAAGTCAGACATTTACATAAACTTAGGTTGGAATCATTAACACTTGTTTTTCAACCACTCCACAAATGTTTTGTTAACAAACTATAGTTTTCTCAAGTCGGTTAGGACATCTACTTTGTGCATGACACAAGTAATTTTTCCATCAGTTGTATACACACAGATTATTTCACTGTATCACAATTCCAGTGGGTCAGAAGTTCAGATACACTAAGTTGGCTGTGCTTTAAACAGCTTGGAAAATTCCAGAAAATTATGTCATGGCTTTAGAAGCTTCTGATAGGCTAATTGACATAATTTGAGTCAATTGGAGGTGTACCTGTGGATGTATTTCAAGGCCTACCTTCGAACTCAGTGCCTCTTTGCTTAACATCATGGAAAAACCAAAAGAAATCAGAAAAAAATTGAAGACCGACAAGTTTGGTTCATCCTTGGGAGCAATTTCCAAACGCCTGAAGGTACAACGTTTATCTGTACAAACCCCATGGGACCACGCAGCCGTCATACCGCTTAGGAAGGAGACGCATTCTGTCTCCTAGAGATGAACATACTTTGGTGTTAAAAGTTCAAATCAATCCCAGAACAGCAGCAAAGGTCCTTGTGAAGGTGCTGGGGGAAACAGGTACAAAAGTATCTATATCCACAGTAAAACGAGTCCTATATCGACATAACCTGAAGGGCCACTCAGCAAGGAAGAAGCCACTGCTCCAAAACCACCATAAAAAGCCAGACTACGGTTTGCAACTGCACATGGGGACAAAGATCATACTTTTTGGAGAAATGTCCTCTGGTTTGATGAAACAAAAATAGAACTGTTTGACCATAATGATCTGCTTTATATTTGGAGGAAAATGGGGGAGGCTTGCAAGCCGAAGAACACCATCCCAACCGGGAAGCATTGAGGTGGCAGCATCATATTTTGGGGGTGCTTTGCTGCAGGAGGGACTGGTGCACTTCACAAAATAGATGGCATCACGAGGTAGGAAAATCATGTGGATATATTGAAGCAACATCTCAAGACATCAGTCAGGAAGTTAAAGCTTGATTGCAAATGGGTCTTCCAAATGGACATTGACCCCAAGCATACTTCCAACGTTGTGGCAAAATGGCTTAAGGACAACAAAGTCAAGGTATTGGAGTGGCCATCACAAAGCCCTGACCTCAATCCCATAGAAAATGTGTGGGCAGAACTGAAAAAGTGTGTGAGAGCAAGGAGGCCTATAAACCTGACTCAGTTACACCAGCTCTGTCAGGAGGTATGGGCCAAAATTCACCCAACAGATTGTGGGAAGGCTAACTGAAACGTTTGACCCAAGTTAAACCATTTAAAGGCAATGCTACCAAATACTAATTGAGTGTATGTAAACTTCTGACCCACTGGGAATGTGATGAAAGTGTGTGGAAAAATCATACTATTATTCTGACATTTCACATTCTTAAAATAAAGTGGTGATCCTAACTGACCTAGACAGGGAGTTTTTACTATGATTAAATGTCAGGAATTGTGAAAAACTGAGTTTAAATGTATTTGGCTAAGGTGTATGTAAACTTCTGACTTCAACCGTATATATTTTCGCTTCCTGATCTCTTAGACATGGTAGCAAATTTGGTTGCAAATCTCTGTAGCTTACTTTTAGCTGAAATGATTTCCACTAGTATCTAGCTAATGTTATCAGGCTAGGTTAGGCTACTGCCTTAATCACTAATCGTCTTCAACACACACAAACATAAAAAAACAATGCAAGTTCAATTGGCAGATTAATTTTGATTAATGTTTCACAATTGGATAATCACGTCAAAACACATATCACCACAGCTACCAAGGATAGTGGGAGTGAACTTCGGGAGAAGCGGGAATGGGGTGGGGGCAGGAACTGCAACAATGGCTATGAGCTGGGGGCATCGCCAGCAGTGTAGTAGCCGATCATGGGGGCCGGAGGGCGGCAGCCAATTTCCAAAATGCCGCCCCAAATTCTAGCTAACAGCTGCTAGATCCAAAATATATATTTTGCAAAGATCAAATAATTTTAATCTTAGCGACTTTTCAGGCAATACCCATCACAACATTGTTTGCGTATGAGAACCCAAAAAAGTTTTTTGAGAAGTAATAAACTAATGTAAATCGGCTGAATAGTCCCAGTCGATATTAGACAGAACGTCATGGCTGTGTGGTTACCTAGGTTATCCAATTGACTCTCAACAAAAATGTAACTCAATTTTCTTGTTGTCTGCTTGTTTTGATCAATAATAAAACAACATTTAAGAAAGGTATATGTCTTAAGATAAAATGTCAACATTGCCTGCTCCCAAGTGTTCTCACTACTTCATACCCAAGAAAACTCGAGGCTGTAATCGCTCCCAAAGGTGCTTCAACAAAGTACTGAGTAAAGGGTCTGAGGCATTTTCAGTTGCAATACATTTGCAAAACATTCTAAAAACCTGTTTTCGCTTTGTCATTATGGGGTATTGTGTGTAGATTGCTGAAGAAAACATTTATGAAATAAATGTTATAATAAGACTAACGTATCAAAATGTGGAAAAAGTGAAGGGGTCTGAATACTTCCCGAATGCACTGTACATTGAACAGCAGCAGCTCTTCTCCATTTTTTGTTATTTCTGTATAACCAAAAATGTACAACAACGTTGGCTATTTTAGAATGGGATTCATTGGGAAAGAATATTTGTTTTCCTCAATTTGGGGGGTGGTTGAGGGGAATTCCTTCTTATGACGTGAATATCGACTCAGAATGGACAGAGATGGCGATGACCTTTCTGGATCCAAAAGTCATGTGCATCCGTGCGTGATGTCAGTGTACTAAAAGGGGCATATGGATAGAGCAACCGCGAACTCATTCTAGGGATGAGTTCAACACAGGTTTTTCAGAATCGTGAGTCCATGTCGCTATTTCATGATGAATCTAGAGAGATTTCCTGAATACAGTGATGAATTCTAAGAAAATTGTAAGCTCCTCAGTCCTCTCCCTGCTGTGCAGTGAAATGGGATGCAAAAGAGGGAGAGAGAGAGAGTGTGACTGCCAAAGGAAAAGGACGAGAGGGACACACAGGCTGCGTCCCAAATGGCACCTTATCCCCTATATAGTGCACTACAGACCCCCTATGGGTCCTGGTCAAATATAGTGCACTATATAAGATTGGGTATCATTTAGGACGCAGACACAGTGGTGGCAAACTGGGTCAGTTTCTCCTCAAATATAGCCGATAAGAGAATTATCCCACTGTTGGGATACACACACACACACACACACACACACACACACACACAGCTCTCTCGCTATGAGTAATTCCACAGTAAAGGAATTACACTAAAAAACTGATTTTTCACTTTAAATGTATACCAAACAAAAACCATTGATTTCAAAGTTTAACAAACCATACAACTTTAAACACAATGACTACTTTGAACAATTGACAGTTAAAACATTTGTTCTACTAATAACTGCTCAGGTTTTTCGCGAGAGTTGAACTTGTATGTTGTTTTTGTCAGCCAAACAATCAGTCATCAAAGGCTGTGTGGGCGCCATGGCAAACAAGTTAGGAGATCAATGTAAGATTGGAATTAAATTGACAAAATTAAAAGGTAAATGAGAAGGTTAGGCTACAACAACCAAGCAGTTTTGATGGTTATTTTATTTCACGATGGTCTTCATCCACACAGTCAGTTACAGGGTTAATCAATTACCGTCACAGCCCTACATGAACAGAATGCATCAGTGATATGTATTTCCTGGCAGAATGGTACAGGGCTGTCCCCGACAAAAAAAAATGCATCTTTCGAACAATCGATTGGTAACGTGTATTTTTCCATATCAAGACACATTCTTTGTGTTTTGATCAAATCAACTGCATGCACTGAGCTTGTCTGATGCTTTAAGCGAACTGTTTGATTAAATAATTAAGACACACAAATGACTAGAGGGAGTTCGACCGCAATTGATTTGATTTTGCTGGGCCTTGCTCAAAAAAATTAAAAATAAATAAATTTAAAAAAACAGCGAGTGACTGTGTGACTAGCACCGTTGTCCCTCTCACCTCCCTGCAGTGACCACCACAGAACAAGTGTGTCACAAGCTGTCCATGTTGCTGAAGCTGCAACATAATTACAGCCATTTTGACTGAAAAGTTGTTAATGAAATCCCTCATTTGTTTAGGAAAAACATTCCCTATTTCCTCAACCCTTCCTCTCTTTACATGACACATGTATGCAAAGAAGGTAAGGAGCAAACACTAAATAAATGATAAGCGTACCAGAGAGTATGCAATTTCTGAAAAATAATGGTTTAAATCTATTTATTGTTGACGTTACTTATTCAATGGTCGCTTTATTTTAAAACTAAAATGCTTGATTATATTTCTGATCATGAATGACTCTGCTGTGTGATTACATTAATATAACCATATACAATTTCAGTAGCAAATGCCTGATGGACAGTGCCATTCCCACGGCCTCCACAATTGATCAGTACACTCAGACCGGCACAGATCAGAAAGGTGTCTAGTATATCATGATTGTGATTATAATTGTTTTGCTACTGTTCGACAAAAAAAATCTCAGTCAACCAACATCCTATTGACCAAACAATGGACCAGTAGACTAAATAGGGTCGAGCAGTAGCTTAGAACATAGAAAAAAACATTGCATTTAAAAAAAAGTGTCATTTTGAGAGTGAAAAGCTGAAAAAACTAAATCCTGTAAAAACTAAAAACAAAGAAAACTGAATTTGGGGGAAAAAACTGAATCTAGCAACAAAAAAAATTAGGGCTCTAATAGTAATCTCAATAAATAATTTTACCAATATATGACCCGATTCAGGAAACTAGGCATATGTCGCAAGTCACGACTTCACAGGAGAGCTGTTTGAACGTGTAAAATATTTATCAAAATGCGCTTTTTGGGGGGGGCAGAAATGCCTTCTCGAACATGAACTTTCCTGTGCCTTAATATCAAAAATGTGTATGCCATCTGTAAATATGAATAAAATTGTTGAATTTTACAAGCCTAGTTGGTTTAGCTACAAAAAGTGAGCAACCTTCCCGCTAGCCATGATTTGCTGAGATAATGAGTTGGCTGGACATGATGAGAGAAGTTTTTTATTGATCTGCCATACAGCACGCGTCTGTCTATTGGAGCTGATCAGAAAGTCTAGGTAATCGTGTCAAACGCGTCTTTAAAATTGTTTTGTTGCATAGTAAAACTGCATAAACCTAATGCCAAGTTAAAATGTACTGTTAGCTAGCTAATGTTAGCTGGCTGGTTCGCTAGCTGGGGGAGCGAGTTTTGAAATCAGCGGAATTTGAGTATGATATCTAAGGAGAAAACACCAGTCTGGATTACATTGTCAAACTAAGGGCAACCATGCATGGCATCAGACAGGAGACACGTCCAACCATGATGTATACTGGTTAGCTAGCTAGCTACCTTTTCATATATTACACGTTTCTAATTTTGACAGAAAGTGGATTCATTTCAAGTGTACTGTTAGCTTGCCAACATTAGCTGGCTGGGTCGCTAGCTAACGTTAGGCTGGACACATGACATTTTTTACGTTGTGTATGATCTTATTCTTCGTATCTCAGACACATTTGCTTGACTAGTTATAGCTATAGAACCTGGTTGGTTAGAAACCTGCAGATTCATGCTGGGTAGTAATGTCATAAATTGTGATTATGGTCTATTGATTAGCTAGCTAATGTTAACTCACTTTTGTTCATCGCGCTGGTCCGTACAATTTACCTTATTTTGGCACCCAAAAAAACATAATACTTCCAGATCAACTGTAATATTAATAACATTGTAATGCACAATTTCTCCCCTTTCCAACAAAATCAATGACGAGACCTTCATAATGCCCATTGCCGCATGATTCAAGAAGGCAATGAGCTCCGTCGGGTCTTTAAAAAAAATGGCAGGTGGGGAAGCGAAACCGATTGCGTGATAGTGAAAGGGAGAGAGATATGTTGTGTGGGGAAACAGCTTTTTTCACCCAATCTGTCTAAATTGTCACCTTATCATCCCTAAAATGTAAATAAAACACTATAAAGGGTTTATATGATGTGTCATTCGTCAGGACGAAACTGGAAAAAAACTACTTGTGTAGAAAGTAAACATCTGCATCTCGAAGGCGTCAACTGTGCTTAAGTCTGTGTAATGAAATAGTTGGGATTTTTTTTTACTTTGACTATTTCTGGTCTAGTGATCGATGACAAACGAGCTCGCTGCCCAGACTTGCATGATTATAAAGAGGAGATTCTCCTGCTTAAAATGGTGCCTGTGTAACAGTTTTGCTTCCGTCTCTCTCCTCGCCCCTACCTGGGCTCGAACCAGGGACCCTCTGAACACATCGACAACAGCCACCCTCGAAGCACCGCTACCCATCGCTTCACAAAAGCCGTGGCCCTTGCAAAGCAAGGGGAACAACTACTTCAAGGTCTCAGAGCAAGTGACGTCACCGATTGAAACGCTATTAGCGCGCACCCCGCTAACTAACTAGCCATTTCACACCGGTTACACACATGCTTCATTAATACCATTCAGACTTGAAGTTGATACAACTATGATAGCTGAGGTTCATAGATAGGTTCTGAACTAATATTCGTGCCAAACGTTTAGGGTCCATACACAGATGGGCTACATACTGTAGCTAGCTACACATCCAAAGGCATACAGTTATTTTGATCCTCCACTACACAATAAGCAAGTAAATAGTTAGCTATGTTACTTCAGCTGCATTGCAAGGCAAGTTTACACAATTGCACACTCAATTTGCAGTAAATGCTTTAGCTACCTAGATTCTTTACATCCACTGTTTCACAAGACAACAGCCCGGTTTGCTGTTTCGCTCAGGATTCCCTAAAACATTAAACAACACAAATTACAAATTGATTCTTGTAACACTAGCTAGCTGGCTAATGTTATCTAGTCAGATAATTTACGAAAATCGCTATTTAGCAAGTTAACTTTATGACAAAAAAATATGCACAAACGTCTCTACATTAACTAACATATTCCTCACATTTTTTGCTTGACTTGTTATAACTTACATTTGGTTCCACCGTAATATTTTGTCAGCCATCTTTGTTGAGAAACGCCACTAGGCACGGGTGGCTCACGTCAAAATGAGTCATTGGAACCACTCGATATGGTTGGTTATATAAAAACCTTGGGACCCAAATGCATAATGTGTGCTGTATCTCCCCCTTGTGGTGGTCTGGAGCAATGAAGCCGTGACGCTGGGTACCTCTAAGTCCCGCAGTGCAAGCTCACAACTTTTAAAGGAGAAACCACTATTTGAAGGTTTGGGTTTGTGTTGAATTTGAATCGTGTATTTAGGGCGGCGCTAAAGTTATCTTCAGATGTAAACAGCGGCTTTTGAGAGTCAAAAAATGACAAGGTATCCACCTTGTCAACGCTGATACCGAATATTGGAGGACCAAATAAGCAGATACCGATTAATCGGCCAATTTTTTTAATGTATTTGTAATAATGACAATTACAACAATAATGAATTAATTACAATAATTACAATAATGAATTAACACTTATTTTAACTTAATATAATACATAAATAAAATCAATTTTGCCTCAAAGTGTTGGAGAAGAAAGTAAAAGTGCAATATGTGCCATGTCAAAAACTAACGTTTAAGTTCCTAGCTCAGAACTTGAGAACATATGAAAGCTGGTGGTTCCTTTTAACATGAGTCTTCAATATTCCCAGGTTTTAGGTTGTAGTTATATAGGAATTATAGGACTATTTCTCTCTATACGATTTGTATTTCATATACAGTGCCTTGCGAAAGTATTCGGCCCCCTTGAACTTTGCGACCTTTTGCCACATTTCAGGCTTCAAACTTAAAGATATTAAACTGTATTTTTTTGTGAAGTATCAACAACAACTGGGACACAATCATGAAGTGGAACGACATTTATTGGATATTTCAAACTTTTTTAACAAATCAAAAACTGAAAAATTGGGCGTGCAAAAATTATTCAGCCCCCTTAAGTTAATACTTTGTAGCGCCACCTTTTGCTGCGATTACAGCTGTAAGTCGCTTGGGGTATGTTTTGCACATCGAGAGACTGAAATTTTTTCCCATTCCTCCTTGCAAAACAGCTCGAGCTCAGTGAGGTTGGATGGAGAGCATTTGTGAACAGCAGTTTTCAGTTCTTTCCACAGATTCTCGATTGGATTCAGGTCTGGACTTTGACTTGGACATTCTAACACCTGGATATGTTTATTTTTGAACCATTCCATTGTAGATTTTGCTTTATGTTTTGGATCATTGTCTTGTTGGAAGACAAATCTCCGTCCCAGTCTCAGGTCTTTTGCAGACTCCATCAGGTTTTCTTCCAGAATGGTCCTGTATTTGGCTCCATCCATCTTCCCATCAATTTTAACCATCTTCCCTGTCCCTGCTGAAGAAAAGCAGGCCCAAACCATGATGCTGCCACCACCATGTTTGACAGTGGGGATGGTGTGTTCAGCTGTGTTGCTTTTACGCCAAACATAGCGTTTTGCATTGTTGCCAAAAAGTTCAATTTTGGTTTCATCTGACCAGAGCACCTTCTTCCACATGTTTGGTGTGTCTCCCAGGTGGCTTGTGGCAAACTTTAAACAACACTTTTTATGGATATCTTTAAGAAATGTCTTTCTTCTTGCCACTCTTCCATAAAGGCCAGATTTGTGCAATATACGACTGATTGTTGTCCTATGGACAGAGTCTCCCACCTCAGCTGTAGATCTCTGCAGTTCATCCAGAGTGATCATGGGCCTCTTGGCTGCATCTCTGATCAGTCTTCTCCTTGTATGAGCTGAAAGTTTAGAGGGACGGCCAGGTCTTGGTAGATTTGCAGTGGTCTGATACTCCTTCCATTTCAATATTATCGCCTGCACAGTGCTCCTTGGGATGTTTAAAGCTTGGGAAATCTTTTTGTATCCAAATCCAGCTTTAAACTTCTTCACAACAGTATCTCGGACCTGCCTGGTGTGTTCCTTGTTCTTCATGATGCTCTCTGCGCTTTTAACGGACCTCTGAGACTATCACAGTGCAGGTGCATTTATACGGAGACTTGATTACACAGAGGTGGATTGTATTTATCATCATTAGTCATTTAGGTCAACATTGGATCATTCAGAGATCCTCACTGAACTTCTGGAGAGAGTTTGCTGCACTGAAAGTAAAGGGGCTGAATAATTTTGCACGCCCAATTTTTCAGTTTTTATTTGTTAAAAAAGTTTGAAATATCCAATAAATGTCGTTCCACTTCATGATTGTGTCCCACTTGTTGTTGATTCTTCACGAAAAAATACAGTTTTATATCTTTATGTTTGAAGCCTGAAATGTGGCAAAAGGTCAAAGTTCAAGGGGGCCGAATACTTTCGCAAGGCACTGTACCTTTGACTAATGGATGTTCTTATAGGCACTTTAGTATTGCCAGTGTAACAGTATAGCTTCCGTCCCTCTCCTCACTCCTACCTGGGCTCGAACCAGAAACACATCGACAAGAGCCACCCTCGAAGCAGCTTTACCCATGCAGAGCGTCTCAGAGCGAGTGACGTTTGAAACGCTATTAGTACGCACCCCGCTAACTAGCTAGCCATTTCACATCGGTTACACCAGCCTAATCTCGGGAGTTGATAGGCTTGAAGTCATAAACAGCGCAACGCTTGAAGCATTGCAAAGAGCTGCTGGCAAACGCACAAAAGTGCTGTTTGAATGAATGCTTACGATGGTGCCTACCATCGCTCAGTCAGACTGCTCTATCAAATCATAGACTTAAACATAATAACACACAGAAATACGAGCCTTTGGCCATTAAAATGGTTGAATCATTTCGAAAACAAAACGTTTATTCTTTCTGTGAACTACAGAACCGTTCCGTATTTTATCTAATGGATGGCATCCCTAAGTCTAAATATTGCTGTTACATTGTACAACCTTTAATGTTATGTCATAATTATATACAATTCTGGCAAATTAATTACGGCCTTTGTTAGGAATAAATGGACTTCACACAGTTCGCTATGAGCCAGGTGGCCCAAACTGCTGCATATACCCTGGATTGCACGGAACACAAGAGAAGTGACAGAATTTTCTATGTAAGGCAATGTAAGGCAGGTGGTTAGAGCGTTGGACTAGTAACCGGAAGGTTGCAAAAACGAATCCCCGAGCTGACAAGGTAAAAAAATATATATATATATATATATATATGTGTGTGTGTTAAATAAAAAAATAAAAAATGGCTAAATCGGTGTCCAAAAATACGACCATGCCGATTAATCGGTCAACCTCTAGTGGAGATGAGAGAACCTTCCAGAAGGACAACCATCTCTGCAGCACCACCAATCAGGCCTTTATGGTAGAGTGGCCAAAAGGAAGCCACTCCTCAGTAAAAAGGCACATGACGGCCTGCTTAGAGTTTGCCCAAAGGTGTCTAAAGGACCACGAGAAATAGGATTCTGTGGTTTGAAGAAACTAAGATTTAACTCTTTGGCCTGAATGCCAAGCGTCACGTTTGGAGGAAATCTGGCACCAACCCTACTGTGAAGCATGGTGGTGGCAGCATCATGCTGTGGGGATATTTTTCAGTGGAAGGGACTGGGAGACTAGTCAGGATCGAGGGAAAGATGAACGGAACAAAGTACAGAGAGATAATTGATGAAAACCTACTCCAGAGCGCTCAGGACCTCAGACTGGGGTGAAGGTTCACCTTCCAACAGGACAACGACCCTAAGCACACAGCCAAGACAACGCAGGAGTGGCTTTGGGATAAGTCTCTGAATGTCCTTGAGTGGCCCAGCCAGAGCCCGTACCTGAACACGATCGAGCATCTCTGGAGAGACCTTAAAATAGCTGTGCACGAGCGCTCCCCATCCAACTTGACAGAGCTTGAGAGGATCTGCAGAGAAGAAACTACCCAAATACAGGTGTGCCAAGCTGTGCCAGGCTGTAATCACTTCCAAAGGTGCTTCAACAAAAGTACTAAGTAAAGGGTCTAACTACTTATGTGAATGTGATTTTTCATTTTTTTTTTTTTTACCTAAAAACCTGTTTTTGCTTTGTCATTATGGGGTATTATACAGTATGTAGATTGATGAGGGGAATAAGGCTGTACCATAACATGTGGAAAATGGCAACACTTTCCGAATGCACTGTATATGACTAGAATTAGTAGAATAAGGCTTTCGCTTCTCTACACAAAGATTGAATTGTTATGGGTCTGAATAGATAACTGCTACAGCCTACCACCATCTGAATGGTTATGGGTCTGAATTAATAACTGCTATAGCCTACCACCATCTGAATGGTTATGGGTCTGAATTAATAACTGCTATAGCCTACCACCATCTGAATGGTTATGGGTCTGAATTAATAACTGCTATAGCCTACCACCATCTGAATGGTTATGGGTCTGAATGAATAACTGCTATAGCCTACCGCCATTGTGCGTTCATTCTTCTTTCAAACTACCAGTGAATTCTATTGGCTGTATTTAACATTCAGCAAACAAGAGCTTGCGTCCCTCTTTGAATAGTCTATTGGTATAAGAAATGCTATAAAAAATATATCGTAAGTCCACCAAGCTGTTCTAGTCTAGCTTTTCCTGCATGGGACTCCAAGAACTTAGGAGCATTTTTTAAGAAGAGGCCATTGGAGCACAGGTGCTTGCATATTGCAGAAGAGATAGTAAGCTTCTAACTTATAGCCTATGCATAACCCATCATGAATTAGATAAATATAAGGCTAATACTGCATTGGCTTTATTGCCTGAAAGAGGTAGGCTTGGACATCTAAATATAAGGCAATATATCAATATAGAACAGGATTATCTATTTTGTATCCAATTTGAATGGAGTTGAGGGAGAGAGAAAAATACTGCAAGAGAATGCTTGTGTGTGCACAGATTCAAAGCAATGATACTCGAGTGACAGGCTATTTTTAAAAACTCTGCAGCTGCAATAAAAATTGTTTTAAAATCTTTACAATTAAAAAACAAGGTGAGCCCCAAAAGACAGATGGATAAATTAGACATGCATTCAGTCTTTATATTAGTCGATGCTGCAGCAAATGTTGGCCTACTGGTCACAAGTAAAAAAGTTAAAATTTTGAGACTATAGATCTACATGTGAACTGCACTCCATATTGAAATGGGTCTGTCCCCACCCTGAGCGTTGAGAAGTCAGATTTAGACATTGCATATAATTTAACAGTTCCATTTCACACCATGTTCTTCATATTAATAATTTATTATAATTTTCCAATTTCTCGCAGTTATTTATCCCGGAAAAAGGGAATGGCTTTGGGTTGTAAATCCCAGGAAATCTTGGTAACCGGGTTCCCACCTTCAACCCCAATGTGAACCCCAGAAAAAGTAGCCACTGCATGTGCAGTAGTGAATGGGGAACCTAATAAATTAAAGAAAACATATTGTTCTCTAAACTAAGATGACTTAATAGGTAATGATGGCAAAGCTCAGACCAACTACCAGTATACATCCCATTTAGGCCTACTCTATCAATTCCTTAAAAAAATGAATATTGTATAAAGCTACCTAAAAGAAGAACAAGAGCTCTACCTCAATACCACCACACTGACATTTTCAACCTCTCCCTGACCGAGTCTGTAATACCCACGTTTCAAGCAGACCACCATAGTCCCTGTGACCAAGAATGCGAGGCAAAAAACACTGAAACATGCATGAGAGCACCAGCTGTTCTGGAAGACTGTGTGATCACGCTCTCCGCAGCCGATGTGAGTAAGACCTTTAAACAGGTCAACATTCACAAGGACCAGGGCAAAACAGATTAACAGGATGTGTACTGCGAGCATGCACTGACCAACTGGCAAGTGTCTTCACTGACATTTTCAACATCTCCCTGTCTGAGTTTGTAATACAAACATGTTTTAAGCAGACCACCACTGTGCCTGTGGCCAAGAACACTAAGGTAACCTGCCTAAATGATAATGGCCCCGTAGCACTCACCTCGGTAGCTATGAAGTGCTTTGAAAGGCTGGTCATGGCTCACATCAACACCATCATCCCGGAAACCCTAGACCCACTCCAATTCGCACACCGCCCAACAGATCCACAGATGACGCAATCTCAACACTGCCCTTTCCCAATTGGACAAAAGGAACACCTACGTGAGAATACTGTTTACAGCTCATCGTTCAACATCATAGTGCCCACAAAGCTAAGGACGCTGGGACTAAACATTTCCCTCTGCAACTGGATCCTGTACTTCCTGACAGCCACCCCGAGGTGGTAAGGGTAGGAAACAACACATCTGCTATGCTGATCCTCAACACCAGGGCCCCTCAGGGGTGCGTGCTTAGTCCCCTCCTGTACTCCCTGTTCACCCACAACTCCATGGCCAAGCACAACTCCAACACCAAGTTTGTAGACATAACAAAAGTGGTAGGTCTGTTCACCGGCAACGATGAGAGCCTATAGGGAGGAGGTCAGAGACCTGGCAGTGTGGTGGCCTGTCCTCTTCCTCAATATGAGCAAGACAAAGAAGATGATCGTGGACTATAGGGAAAGGAGGGCCCACATTAACGATGCTGTTGTGGAGCGTGTCGAGAGTTAAGTTCCTTGGTGTCTACATCACCAACAAACTATCATGGTCCATACACACCAAGACAGTCATGAAGAGGGCACGATAACACCTTTTCCCCCTCAGGAGACTGACAAAAATATTGGCATGGGTCTCCATATACTCAAATAATTATACAGCTGCACCATCGAGAGCATCCTGACAGGTTGCATCACCGCCTGGTATGGCAACTGCTCGGCATCTGACCATAAAGCGCTACAGAGGGTAGGGCTTTATGGTCCAATACATCACTGGGGCCAAGCTTCCTGCCATCCAGGACCTATATACTTGGCGGGTTCAGAGGAAGGACCCAAAAATTGTAAAAAAAAACTCCAGTCATCCAAGTCATAGACTGTTCTCTCTGCTACCGCATGTTAAGTGGTACCGGAGCGCCAAGTCTAGGTCCAAAAGGCTCATTAACAGCTTCTACCTCCAAGCTATAAGACTGCTGAACAATGAATCAAAAAGGCCACCAAGACTACTTACAATGATCCCCCCCCCCCCTTTGTTTTTACACTGCTGCTTCTCGCTGTTTATTATCTATTCATAGTTACTTTACCCCAAACTACATGTACAAACTACCTCAACTAACCTGTACTCCCGCACATCGACTCCATACCACCTGTATATAGCCTCGTTATTGTTATGTAATTTAATTGTGTTACTTTTGTTTATTTAGTCAATATTTTTTTACTCTATTTCTTGAAGTGCATTGTTGGTTAAGGGAGTAAGCATTTCACGGTAAGGTTTACACCTTCGGTGCATGTGACAAATAACATTTGATTTGTTGAAAAGCAAGAAAACATTTCATACAGTCAGCTTTGCAGAAGTAAAAACCCCATAATGAAAATCACCAGCTTCCATCTAAAACTTTAGAGAAATTAAGATATTTCCATTCTTACCTGCAGGTGCTCAGTAGAGCTGCTGCTCAGCTCGTCTCCAGACTCCGAGTCGTTGCGTCTCTCCGAACCCTCTGAGTCACAGTGCCCCGGGGGCATCTCCACATTCAGGGGCACCCTGTGGAGCTCAGGGGAAGTGGCATCGGCACGGGGCAGCGTGTTACATCCTCGTCCAGCAGCATGGCTGTGAGGGTGGGTGTGGTTGTTCTTTATAATGTCTGCCAGGGCCCTGTCATGGTTTGTGAGGCTGCCAGGGTGTCTACCAGGATTCTGGTTGGAGTCCCTGTCCCTGCGCTGGCTCGGAGGGGTGAGGGCAGCCCCCGACGATGAGGAGGGGGAGGGTGACGAGGGAGAGGGCCGGCTGAAACTGGTCAAGTTCAGGTTCTCGTTAGAGACACTTGCCTTGACCAAGACAGAGTTTCCCCCGCTCCCCCCACCGTGATGCCCCAGGTGCAGAGGCTTGGGAGGGGGCATGAGGGCCTTGCGGACCTCTCTGACATACTGCGCTGGTATGTAAAAGGCCTTGGTCCCCTCCTCTTTCTTGACTTGCCACCAGTCCTCGTTGGTCTTCTTCACCAGCATGTAGCACTCTCCCTGGCGGATGGAGATCTGGCGCTCCTTGGCCTTGTACTCATAATCATACTCCACCTCAATGTACACCTGGCCTGGGGCAATGGGCAGCTCACACCCACGCCCCTCTCGATCTGACGCCATGACCGTGAAAATGCTGTCTGGAGCTTACCACCGCAGGGACACAGTCTGGCTCTGCATGTCCCACTGTGTAACTGGGGAGGAGGAGGAAACAGGGGAGAAAGATTAGGCCTATGTTATGGTAACATTAGTACACATACAGACAAGGGTTGCAAAATGCTGTTAAAACATTCCTGGAATCAGGAGGGAAATCAGCAAGAGATCTGGAATCATCTAACGCCAAGATTTCTGGTCTTACATCCTTCGTTTAGACAGAGACACACACAATATAGAATGGATGGATGGGATGAGGGAGCATAGACTGAAGACTTTCCCCAAGTCTATGTAAACTCAGTATGAGTTGTGCTCCTAGCCTAAGAAGCTGCCTGAGAGGTAGATAAGATTACACAAACACACAGTGTGAGGGACTGGGACTCAGGAGCATAGCCTGAAGAGAAGACAGATCCTTGTGTATGGGGTTACTGAATCTATGGTGTAGTACATTGAGAGTTGTGCTGCTCCTAGCCTGAGTGGTAGATAAGATCAGAGCAGTGACATTCAAAGTAGGGGCTGCAACCCCCCTAGTGGGGTCGCCGGGGAACTACAATGGCAATGGGGTTGCCAAAAATAAAATAAAAATTTGAACAAAAACTTTTAAAAAGTACAGATTATTGTATGGGACAAGTATCATAATTTTGTTTTGTTTTATTGAGTAAATATATTTATTGGTTTCTTTTCAGTTTGATAACTGATGAACATTTTATGAATTGAAGGATATTAATTGGGTCCCCGCTGAAAAAGTTTGTATACCTCTGGATTAGAGGCTGTGAGCAGGGCTCTAAATGCAACCAAAAAGGTTGCATATGCTCATATTTTTCTGTGCAACCTGGAATTCTAATTTTTGGGAGCACCAGAGCACCTAGAAAATCGCCTAGATAACAATTGTTACTAATGATTAGTCTGCGCTTTACCGCAGCCGCCGAGTACCCTCTCTCCCACTCCGGCTTGCATCCAGTTGCCGGGCCACACACACACACCAAACCTGTCACTCAAGCAGCCAGCAGATAGTTCCTCCATTCTCTCAGCATGCTGTCAAATCATTCACAACAGATTATTCTAAAACAAGAAAGATGCTGCTTTCCACATTGCTTCTAAATATGAATCCAGATGTTTCTATTCTAGGCTGTTATTAGTTTGTGTTTCTTGCACTCTGCAAAACACTGAAGGAAGCTGCCATTTGCCTAACAATGCTAATCACTAACACTAATCACTAATTGGATAGTTGGCTAGCTAAATACCATTTTGCTAAATGCACTAGCTAGTAGTGCTGGGGTGGGGGGAGGGTTGATCGTTCCATATTGCAATATTATATCTATACTTTGACTCCAAGAATCTATGTGTAAAAATTATACAAATGATAAAAGTTTGGACACACATACTCATTCCAGGGTTTTTCTTTATTTTTACTATTTTCTACATATTAAAAAACACATGGAATCATGTAGTAACCAAAAAAAAAAGTGTTAACAAATCAAAATCTATTTTAGACTTGAGATTCTTAAAAGTAGCCACCCTTTGCTTTGATGACAGCTTTGCACACTCAACCAGCTTAATGAGGTAGTCACCTGGAATGCATTTCAATTAACAGGTATGCCTTATTGAAAGTTAATTTGTGAAATGTCTTTCCTTAATGCGTTTGGGCCAATCAGTTGTGTTGTTACAAGGTGGGAGTGGTATACAAAAGATAACTCTATTTGGTAAAAGACAAGGGAAAGGAAGACAGAGTTACCTCTGCTGCAGTGGGTAAGTTCATTAGAGTTAACTGCACCTCAGATTGCAGCCCAAATAAATGCGTCACAGAGTTCAAGTAACAGACATCTCAACTAGGGATGCATGATATAAAAATCGGCAAGCTTATCGGAATCGGTCGATATTAGCTAAAAATGCCAACATCAGCATCGGTCCGAGGTCAAATTTGATGCTGATGTGCAAAACCGATGTTAAAGCTGATGCGCATACCTATATAATGTAGGTAGATGACATAATGACGCCACCAAAAAATACAGAGCTACACAGAACATAAGCAGAAAAATACTAAGTGCACACTTTCAACAACTAAAACAAGTTCAAGTTGAGCAGTCATTTGAAAGGGCAAGAACATTTCAGCGAGACAACTCAAAGGCGAAATCCATTAACGCCAAGATAATGGAATCCATTGCCTTTGACAAGCAACCATTCTCTAACATGGATGATGTTGGGTTTCGCCGACTGGTCGAGCCCCGGCACACACTACTAAGTAGGTGGTATTTTTCAGATGTTTCCCTATCGGAGTTACATAGTATTGGTGAAACGCACATCTATGAGCTACTTGCTCACTGCTATTAGCTTTACAACTGACATTTGGACCAGAGATGTCAACCCCATGTGCATGCGGAGTCTGACAGCACAGTGGGTCGACAAGGATTTCGTACTGAGGAAAGCCGTATTGCATGCTTAAGAATGTGCTGGTCCTCATACCGCTGCTGCCATTTCAAATGGCATTTGAGAACATGTTTGAAACATGAACAAGACAATATAAAACAACTAAATCGGCATATATCGAATCTCACATTCCTCTCTATTTAAAAAAAAAAAAGCTGTTGTGCAGCAAGTCACTGCCTTCCTGAAGACAATCAATGTATACAAAACGCTTCAGTCTGGTTTTACACCCCATCATAGCGTTGAGACTGCACTTGTGAAGGTGATAAATAGCCTTTTAATGGCGTCAGACTGAGGCTCTGCATCTGTCCTCGTGCTCCTAGACCTTAGTGCTGCTTTTGATACCATCGATCACCACATTCTTTTGGAGAGATTGGAAATCCAAATTTGGTCTACACGGACAAGTTCTAGCCTGTTTTAGATCTTATCTGTCAGAAAGATCTCAGTTTGTCTCTGGAGGGTTTGTCCTCTGACAAATCAACTGTACATTTCGGTGTTCCTCAAGGCTCCGTTTTAGGACCACTATTGTTTTCACTATATATATATATATATATATTTTACCTCTTGGTGATGTCATTCAGAAACATAATGTTAACTTTCACTGCTATGCAGATGACACACAGCTGTACATTTGGATGAAACATGATGAAGCCCTAAAATTGCCCTCCCTGGAAGGGCTTTTTAAACTCGGACAAAACAGAGATGCTTGTACTAGGTCCCAAGAAACAAAGAGATCTTCTGTTGAATCTGACAATTAATCTTGATGGTTGTTCAGTTGTCTCAACAAAAAAAACGGAAGGACATGGGCATACCTTTGGACCCGGATCTCTCTTCTAACGAACAAATCAAGACAGCTTTTTCCATCTTCATAACATTGCAAAAATCAGAAACTTTCTATCCAAACATGATGCAGAAAAATGTATCCAAAAGTTTGTCACCTCTAGGTTTGACTACTGCTATGCTCTACTTTCCGGCTACCCTGAAAAGCCAACTGACATTTACTCCTGAGGTGCTGTCCTGTCGCACCCTCTACAACCACTGTGATTATTATTATTTGACCATGCTGGTCATCTATGAACATTTGAACATCTTGGCCATGTTTTGTTATAATCTCCACCTGGCACAGACAGAAGAGGACTGGCCACCCCTCATAGCCTGGTTCCTCTCTAGGTTTCTTCCCAGGTTCTGGCCTTTCTAGGGAGTTTTTCCTAGCCACAGTGCTTCTACACCTGCATTGATTGCTGTTTGGGGTTTTAGGCTGGGTTTCTGTGCAGCCTGCTCAACTGCCAACACATACCGTGGGGTTAAAACATGCAACAATACTCTACAAGAGGCTGTGAACAAGTGATTCAGCGGCATTCTCTCTGAGCCTCTTTACTGAATCGCCACCATGCTCGATGCTAGGTACAAGGACCGCTACTTCGATGCAGACAAGAAACAGGGTTTACGTAAAATATTACAGACACAGCTGGACAGAACGGAAACGGACACAGCGACAGTGTGCACTGAGAAAGAGAGGCCACGAACAGACAGAGCTGAAACTTCACTGCTTGACATGTATGATGAAACCTGGTTGAGACTGAACAAATGAACAACAAGTAAGTTAAATAAATAGGTTTTGATTATGTTTTACTGGTTATGGGGACATACAGCCAAAAATGTCATATCGATGCATCCCTAATCTCAACATCATTCAGAGGAGACCGCATGAATCAGGCCTTCATGGTCGAATTGCTTTAATAAGAAGAGACCTGCTTGGGCCAAGGAACATGAGCAACGAACATTAGACCGGTGGAAATCTCTGTCCTTTGGTCAGATGAGTCCAAATTTGAGATTATTGGTAACAACTGCCGTGCCTTTGTGAGACACAGAGTAGGTGAACGGAGGATCCCTGCATGTGTGGTTCCCACCGTGAAGCATGGAGGTGGTGTGATGGTGCTTTGCTGGTGACACGGTCTGTGATTTATTTAGAATTTAAGGCATACTTAACCAGCATGGCTAGCACAATATTCTGCAGCGATACGCAATCGCAAATGCGTTTGCGTTTAGTGGGAATATTATTTGTTTTTCAACAGGACAATAACCGAAAACACACCTCCAGGCTGTATAAGGCCTATTTGACCAAGAAGGAGAGTGATGGGTGCTTCATCAAGATGACCTGGCCTCCACAATCACCCGACAAACCAATTGAGATAGTTTGGGATGAGTTAGACCGTAGAGTGAGGGAAAAGCAGCCAACTAGTGCTCAGCATATTTGGGAACTCCTTCAAGACGGTTGGCAAAGCTGTCATCAAGGCAAAGGGTGGCTATTTTGAAGAATATAAAATACATTCTAATTTATTTATTACTTTTTTTGGTAACACATGATTCCATGTGTTACTTCATAGTTTTGATGTCTTTATTATTATTCTACAATGTAGAAAATAGTAAAAAATAAAAAGAACCCTTGAATGAGTAGGTGTGTCCAAACTTTTGACTGGGACTGCATATATATTTTTGGGGTTGCTAGGTAGCGTCGGCTGTAACTGTGCCAGTATCCTATATGTTTCCTATACCTTGTTCTCCATCTTCTTTTTAAATAGTGATCCAACATGTTTTCAGCACCTTTATTTCTATGACTGATCAAAACTGTCTTTTTTATATATTTTTTTATTATTTAACTAGGCAAGTCAGTTAAGAACGAATTCTCATTTACAATGACGGCCTACCGCGACCAAACACGGACAACGCCGGGCCAATTGTGCGCCACCCTATAGTCTCTCTATATAGTGAGCAATATGTTTGGATCATCGAATCGCAATACATACGGTATAGAATCTTGAGAATAGCAATACATATCGTACCGGCACCTACAGTGCCTTGCGAAAGTATTCGGCCCCCTTGAACTTTGCGACCTTTTGCCACATTTCAGGCTTCAAACATAAAGATATAAAACTGTATTTTTTTGTGAAGAATCAAAAACAAGTGGGACACAATCATGAAGTGGAACGACATTTATTGGATATTTCAAACTTTTTTAACAAATCAAAAACGGAAAAATTGGGCGTGCAAAATTATTCAGCCCCTTTACTTTCAGTGTAGCAAACTCTCTCCAGAAGTTCAGTGAGGATCTCTGAATGATCCAATGTTGACCTAAATGACTAATGATGATAAATACAATCCACCTGTGTGTAATCAAGTCTCCGTATCAATGCACCTGCACTGTGATAGTCTCAGAGGTCGGTTAAAAGCGCAGAGAGCATCATGAAGAACAAGGAACACACCAGGCAGGTTCGAGATACTGTTGTGAAGAAGTTTAAGCCGGATTTGGATACAAAAAGATTTCCCAAGCTTTAAACATCCCAAGGAGCACTGTGCAAGCGATAATATTGAAATGGAAGGAGTATCAGACCACTGCAAATCTACCAAGACCTGGCCGTCCCTCTAAACTTTCAGCTCATACAAGAAGAAGACTGATCAGAGATGCAGCCAAGAGGCCCATGATCACTCTGGATGAACTGCAGAGATCTACAGCTGAGGTGGGAGACTCTGTCCATAGGACAACAATCAGTCGTATATTGCACAAATCTGGCCTTTATGGAAGAGTGGCAAGAAGAAAGCCATTTCTTAAAGATATCCATAAAAAGTGTTGTTTAAAGATTGCCACAAGTCACCTGGGAGAAACAGCATGATAACAGAATGACACTGAACATCAGATGTTTCACCTTAAAATGTATGCCAAACAAAAAACATTAATTGCAAAGTTAAACAAAACATACTCTATGCACAATGACTATTTTCACCAACTAACAGAACATTTTATAAAAACAGATGTACTTGAAGAACATTGCAAATGTAAAGTTTTGTAACAGAATTACTTTAAAAATCGCTTTTTTTATGTGACCAAATTTTCCAAAAACGGACATAAGTACTCTGAATTAAGATGAAAAGATGTCTGGAGAAAGATTGGGGTGTGAGCTATGACATAACACCCTACATTTGAAAAATGTGATTTTGGTTATTGAACTACATTAAGTGAAGTGGATTAACAACTGATAATGAATGATGAAAACAGAATGACATCATGTGCCCCTGATCTATACAATACAGAAATGCATTATTATGGCTATGTGATAGAGGGCTGCACCTGGGGTCCCCGACAGAGGTCATCATGGCGCACTCAGCATTTTACAAACAGCGGGCGGGAGCGGGCTGTAAGAGAATTTTGGGATTCAAATATTTTGGGGTCCTGCAGATTATTTGGAAACGGTTGTCTTTCTGCTTTGTGTGCGTTAGCCTAGGCCAACCTATTGTATTAAAAGCACCTATTTGACACATTCAAACACACGCAGAATTCACTGCTTCAACTTCAGTAACCTACCTCTCCTACATGCGAGATCAAGTGCGCCTACATGTGTGGTCTCAATGAAATAGAATAGGCTGCCTATGAATATCTATCCAAGGAAATGTACTTAAATACGATTCAATCAAATGTTATTTGTCACATGCGCCGAATACAACGGGTGTAGACTTCACTGTGAAATGCTTACTTATGAGCCCTTCCCAATGATGATGCAGAGAAAGAAAAAAAAACATTGCAACACAAGAGGAATAAAATACACAAGAATTAAGCTATATATAGGGAGTACCAGAACCAGATCACGGGTAAGAGATATTTGAGATAGATAAAGGTCAAGTGACTAGGCATCAGGATAGATAATCATAAGAGTAAGAATAAAGAACAGAGTAGCAGCTGCACATGAGTGCGTGTATGTGTGTGCATGTACAGTATGTGTGTGTATCTGTTGTGTCAGTATGTGTGTGTGTTGTGTGCGTATGTAGTGTATGTGAATGTGTGTATTGTGTGTGTGTGGCAGTGTGTGTTTGTGTGTAGTGTATGTGAATGTGTGTGTCAGTGTAGCGTGTGTGTGTGCGTATGTAGTGAATGTGTGTGTGTGTCAGTGTAGTGTGTGTGTACACACACTGCATTGGGAAAGTATTCAGACCCCATTACTTTTTCCTCATTGTTACATAACATCCTTATTCTAACATTGATGAGGGAAATACAATGTCATCTACACACACACACACACACACACACACACAACCCAATAATGACAAAGTAAAAACAGGTTTTTATAAATGTTTGCAAATGTACTAAAAATAAAAACTTAAATATCACATTTACAATGCTTTACCATAGAGATGGTGCCTGGTTTCCTGCAGACGTGACGCTTGGCATTCAGGCCAAAGATTTCAATTTTGGTTCCATCAGACCAGAGAATGTTGTTTATCATGGTCAGTCTTTAGGTGCCTTTTGGCAAACTCCAAGCAGGCTGTCATGAGCCTTTTACTGAGGAGTGGCTTCCGTCTGGCCACTCTACCATAAAGGCCTGATTGGTGGAGTGATGCAGAGATGGGAGAACCTTCCAGAAGGACAACCATCTCCACAGAGGAACTCTAGAGCTCTGTCAGAGTGACCAAGATCCTCATCCCCCAAATGCTCAGTTTGACAGGGCGGCCAGCTCTAGGAAGAGCCTTGGTGGATCCAAACTTCTTCCATTTAAGAATGATGGAGGCCAATGTGTTCTTGGGGACCTTTAATGCCGCAGAAATGTTTTTGTACCCTTCCCCAGATCTGCGCCGACACAATCCTTTGTGGAAATTCTAACCAAGTGAGAGAGATTTTGATATTTCTTCAAACAATCAATCTTTTTAACCGATTAAGAATTGCAATAATGGAGCTGGTCAACGATCACCCAGAGGTGAATCGTTGAGAGCCCAACGAGCAGACGTGTTACAGCTCTTCATAGCAAAGTACATCCTCCTGTGTGTTCAATGTTCAAGACAAACAACAGATGTGTAGAATTATACAAAGGTACATTGTGCTATCAAGCAACAGAAAGCAATATTTACATTGCGCCAAGTTACTGTCTCTAGGTCATTTACTGCTTGTTTCTGAGTTTCACACTCCTTAATACACAGATACTAATGCAACAAGTCTGGTGTTCATCTGCATGTGAGAGAAACTGGAGGGAGGGTTCACCTGGCCCTGACATACAGGCCAGCATTTCACATACACAAATCATTAAATGGAATGCAGGCTGTAGGTTCTATCACCAAGCCATCATAACTCAATTGCTAGCGCCAAGCCCCAGAGGCCCAACTCAGACCCACGGACACAGATGAGAGTACTGAGAAACCTTATTCGATGCATAAACTGTATTAAAACATAATTTTGTAATTTTCTACCATACCCGTCTCGGAGCTCTACGGACAATTCCTTCGACCTCATGGCTTGGTTTTTGCTCTGACATGCACTGTCAACTGTGGGACCTTATATAGACAGGTGTGTGCCTTTCCAAATCATGTCCAATCAATTGAATTTACAACAGGTGGACTCCAAGTTGTAGAAACATCAAGGATGAACAATGGCAACAGGATGCACCTGAGCTCATTTTCGAGTCTCATAGAAAAGGGTCTTAATACTTATGTAAATAAGTTTTCATTTTTTTATATTTGCGAAAATTTCTAAAACAGTTTTAGCTTTGTCATTATGGGGTATTGTGTGTAAAATTGATGAGGATTTTTTTATTTTATTTAATACATTTTAGAATAAGACTAACAACAAAATGTGGAAAAAGTCAAGGAGTCTGAATGCAATGTATATACAGTGCCTTCAGAAAGTATTAACACCCCTGACTTATTCCACAGTTGTGTCACAGCCTGAATTTAAAATGGATTAAATAAAAAAAAAGGTGTCACCCACAATAACCTAAAATGACAATTTCAGGAAATGTATTGAAAATAAAAAACACATGGATATCTAATTTACATAAGTATTCAAACTCCTTTGATGTGACACTTCAAATTCAGCTCAGGTACATACAATTTCCTTTGAACATCATTGAGATGTCCCTACAACTTCATTGGAGTCCACCTGTGGACAATTCAATTGTTTGGACATGTTTAGAAAACATCAGTCTACACAAGGTCCCGCAGTTGACCATGAAGTCCAAAGAACTGTCCGTAGATCTCCGAGATGATTGTGATGGGGCATATATCTGGGTAAAGGTATAAAACCATTTTTACCTAGAGCAGGATGTCCGACCAAACTGAGCAAGAAGGACCTTGGTCAGGGAGATGACCAAGAACCCAATGACCACTCTGACAGACTACAGAGTTCCTTGGGTGAGATGGGAGAACGTGCCTGAGGGACAACAGTCTCTACAGCACTTTGAAATTCGTTATTCTCTGCAAGCCCTGCCATATACGAGCCGGTGCAAGCCCTGCCAAGTGTCGGAGCAATTAGATTCCACCTTCCTCCAATATTGTCTCTTCGGAGGTCGTAGAGGGCTTTCTTGTATGCGTCCCCGTTCCTTGTAAACGGTAGCTCTAGACTTCAGCCCAGCGCTGATATTGCCTGTAATCCATGGTTTTTGGTTTGGATATGTTCTTATAGTCACTGTGGGGACAACATCGTCTATGCACTTATTGATGAAGCCTAACTGTTGTGGTAAACTCCTCAATGCTAATCAGATGAATGCCGGAACATATCCCAGTCTGTACTAGCAAAACAATCGTGTAGCCTTCCATATTGAGCGCATCACTGGTACTTGATGTTTGCACTTTTGTTTGTAAACAGGAAGCAGGAGAATGGAGTCATGGTCAGATTTGGCAAATCGAGGACAAGGACGGGTGTTATCTGCGTTTCTGTGGTTAGAATAAAAGTGGTCTAGAGTTTTAGTGGTGCAGGAGACGTGTTGGTAGAAGTGAGGTAGGATGGTTTTAAGTCTCCCCGCATTTAAGTCTCCGCTCACCAGAAACGGTACCTCTGGGTGAGCGCTTTCTTGTTGGTTTATGATCCCATAGTTTGTTGAGTACCAGAGTGGTGTTGGCTAAGGGAGGGATGTAGACAGCAGTGATAATTACTGATGAGAACTCTCTTACTAGATACATGGGTCTGCAGCGTACCATGACGTATTGTATATCAGGTGAACAAAAGCTAGAGATTTCTTTCACACTTGAAGCAGCACAACAGTTATGAAGAAAATAACACTCCACCTCCTTTCGACTTCCCCAAAGCCACTGTACGATCCTGCTGCTGCATGGAGAATCCAACGAGTACTACGTGCATAGCTTCATCATCCAGCCACGTTTCAGTAAGACATGATATTGCAGCTTTTCAAGTCAGTTGAACGAATTTCATCCATCTTATTCTCGAGTGACTGGACATTTGCCAATAGAATGGAGGGAAGTGTGGTTCAATTTTTTCTTCGCCTCAAATGCACCAGGACTCCACCTCATCTCCCGTTTGAAGTCGAAATTGAGGTTAGTAACTGTAACTGATGTCCAAAAGTGCTTGGTGGTCATTTGTGATAATAGTATGAACTTTCTGATAAACACGATAAAAGTCACTATATACTGTGGACGCCAATTTGACTAGGCTATAGTTTACTACAGTGTCTGTAAATAAATACAGTGCCTTGCAAAAGTTTTCGGCCCCCTTGAACTTTGCGACCTTTTGCCACATTTCAGGCTTCAAACATAAAGATATAAAACTGTATTTTTTTGTGAAGAATCAACAACAAGTGGGACACAATCATGAAGTGGAACGACATTTATTGGATATTTAAAACTTTTTTAACAAATCAAAAACTGAAAAATTGGGCGTGCAAAATTATTCAGCCCCTTTACTTTCAGTGCAGCAAACTCTCTCCAGAAGTTCAGTGAGGATTTCTGAATGATCCAATGTTGACCTAAATGACTAATGATGATAAATACAATCCACCTGTGTGTAATCAAGTCTCCGTATAAATGCACCTGCACTGTGATAGTCTCAGAGGTCCGTTAAAAGCGCAGAGAGCATCATGAAGAACAAGGAACACACCAGGCAGGTCCGAGATACTGTTGTGAAGCAGTTTAAAGCCGGATTTGGATACAAAAATATTTCCCAAGCTTTAAACATCCCAAGGAGCACTGTGCAAGCGATAATATTGAAATGGAAGGAGTATCAGACCACTGCAAATCTACCAAGACCTGGCCGTCCCTCTAAACTTTCAGCTCATACAAGGAGAAGACTGATCAGAGATGCAGCCAAGAGGCCCATGATCACTCTGGATGAACTGCAGAGATCTACAGCTAAGGTGGGAGACTCTGTCCATAGGACAACAATCAGTCGTATATTGCACAAATCTGGCCTTTATGGAAGAGTGGCAAGAAGAAAGCCATTTCTTAAAGATATCCATAAAAAGTGTTGTTTAAAGTTTGCCACAAGCCACCTGGGAGACACACCAAACATGTGGAAGAAGGTGCTCTGGTCAGATGAAACCAAAATTGAACTTTTTGGCAACAATGCAAAACGTTATGTTTGGCGTAAAAGCAACACAGCTCATCACCCTGAACACACCATCCCCACTGTCAAACATGGTGGTGGCAGCATCATGGTTTGGGCCTGCTTTTCTTCAGCAGGGACAGGGAAGATGGTTAAAATTGATGGGAAGATGGATGGAGCCAAATACAGGACCATTCTGGAAGAAAACCTGATGGAGTCTGCAAAAGACCTGAGACTGGGACGGAGATTTGTCTTCCAACAAGACAATGATCCAAAACATAAAGCAAAATCTACAATGGAATGGTTCAAAAATAAACATATCCAGGTGTTAGAATGGCCAAGTCAAAGTCCAGACCTGAATCCAATCGAGAATCTGTGGAAAGAACTGAACACTGCTGTTCACAAATGCTCTCCATCCAACCTCACTGAGCTCGAGCTGTTTTGCAAGGAGGAATGGGAAAAAAATTCAGTCTCTCGATGTGCAAAACTGATAGACATACCCCAAGCGACTTACAGCTGTAATCGCAGCAAAAGGTGGCGCTACAAAGTATTAACTTAAGGGGGCTGAATAATTTTGCACGCCCAATTTTTCAGTTTTTGATTTGTTAAAAAAGTTTGAAATATCCAATAAATGTCGTTCCACTTCATGATTGTGTCCCACTTGTTTTTGATTCTTCACAAAAAAAATACAGTTTAATATCTTTATGTTTGAAGCCTGAAATGTGGCAAAAGGTCGCAAAGTTCAAGGGGGCCGAATACTTTCGCAAGGCACTGTAGGTGCCGGTACGATATGTATTGCTATTCTCAAGATTCTATACCGTATGTATTGCGATTCGATGATCCAAACATATTGCTCACAATATAGAGAGACTATAGGGTGGCGCACAATTGGCCCGGCGTTGTCCGTGTTTGGTCGCGGTAGGCCGTCATTGTAAATGAGAATTCGTTCTTAACTGCTTAACGGCTTTATGTTTGAAGCCTGAAATGTGGCAAAAGGTCGCAAAGTTCAAGGGGGCCGAATACTTTCGCAAGGCACTGTATTGATAATGGAAAGATGTTGAGGGTGCTCAACCAACATGAGTCAAGGTGCCATAAAAAAAAAAATTGCATCAATGGTTGGCGAGCGTTGCACCTTTTCCTTTTAAATAAATAATAATAACCCATTGTCTCTGCCTGGAAATCTTCCCGCTGCTAAAAGGTAGGCTATATTCTATATGAACAACGCAGCTCAAGAGAAATCTTCCCGCTGCTAAAAGGTAGGCTATATCCTATATGAACAACGCAGCTCAAGATAAATCTTCCCGCTGCTAAAAGGTAGGCTATATTCTATATGAACAACGCAGCTCAAGATAAATCTTCCCGCTGCTAAAAGGTAGGCTATATCCTATATGAACAACGCAGCTCAAGATAAATCTTCCCGCTGCTAAAAGGTAGGCTATATTCTATATGAACAACGCAGCTCAAGATAAATCTTCCCGCTGCTAAAAGGTAGGCTATATTCTATATGAACAACGCAGCTCAAGATAAATCTTCCCGCTGCTAAAAGGTAGGCTATATTCTATATGAACAACGCAGCTCAAGATAAATCTTCCCGCTGCTAAAAGGTAGGCTATATTCTATATGAACAACGCAGCTCAAGAGAAATCTTCCCGCTGCTAAAAGGTAGGCTATATCCTATATGAACAACGCAGCTCAAGAGAAATCTTCCCGCTGCTGAAAGGTAGGCTATATCCTATATGAACAACGCAGCTCAAGAGAAATCTTCCCGCTGCTAAAAGGCAGGCTATATCCTATATGAACAACGTAGCTCAAGAGAAATTGCAAGTGTCCGTGCCACTGTCATCATTCTTGCTGCTTCAAGTTCAGTAGACATACCTCTTCTCTCTTAGTTTGGCATGCAAGATCAGGTGCGCTAACGCAAATTAAATAGAGTAGGCTTTATGCATGAGTGGAGAAACTATGAGGCAGTTATGTTTCAAAGAAAAGGAACTTCCTAAATATGACTAGGCTATAGTTTACTGCATTGCCTGGAAATGAATATTGATTATCCATATTTGTCTGTCTGAAAATCTTCACGCTCCTAAAAAAGGTAGGCTGTGTGCAATACGTACCTCAAGAGAAAGTGCAAGTGTTCGCTCTTTCTCTTCAAACTATGTCTATCCTTTTGGCTGAAATACTGTACACTGCCATCAGAAAGGTATTCATACCCCTTTACTTTTTCCACATATTGTTATGTTATGCCTGAATTTAAAATTGATTCAATTGGGATTGTGTCACGAATCTACAGTCGTGGCCAAAAGTTGAGCATGACACAAATATTAATTTCCAAAGTTTGCTGCTTCTGTGTCTAGATATTTTTGTCAGATGTTACTATGGAATACTGAAGTATAATTACAAGCATTTCATAAGTGTCAAAGGCTTTTATTGACAATTACATGAAGTTGATGCAAAGAGTCAATATTTGCAGTGTTGACCCTTCTTTTTCAAGACCTCTGCAATCTGCCCTGGCATGCTGTCAATTAACTTCTGGGCCACATCCTGACTGATGGCAGCCCGTTCTTGCATAATCAATGCTTGGAGTTTGTCAGAATTTGTGGGTTTTTGTTTGTCCACCCGCCTCTTGAGGATTGACCACAAGTTCTCAATGGGAATAAGGTCTGGGGAGTTTCCTGGCCATGGAACCAAAATTTTGATGTTTTTTTTGATGAGCCACTTAGTTATCACTATTGCCTTATGGCAAGGTGCTCCATCATGCTGGAAAATGCATTGTTTGTTTGAAACTGTTCCTTGATGGTTGGGAGAAGTTGCTCTCGGATGTGTTGGTACCATTCTTTATTCATGGCTGTGTTCTTAGGCAAAACTGTGAGTGAGCCCACTCCCTTGGCTGAGAAGCAACCCCACACATGAATGGTCTCAAGATGCTTTACTGTTGGCATGACACAGGATTGATGGTAGCGCTCACCTTGTCTTCTCCGGATAAGCTTTTTTCCGGATGCCCCAAACAATCGGACAGGGGATTCATCAGAGAAAATGACTTTGCCCCAGTCCTCAGCAGTCCAATCCCTGTACCTTTTGCAGAATATCAGTCTGTCCTGGAGAGAAGTGGCTTTACTGCCCTTCTTGACACCAGGCCAACCTCCAAAAGTCTTCGCCACACTGTGCGTGCAGATGCGCTCACACCTGCCTGCTGCCATTCCTGAGCAAGCTCTGTACTGGCAGTGCCCCGGATCCCGCAGCTGAATCAACTTTAGGAGACGTTCCTGGTGCTTGCTGGACTTTCTTGGGCGCCCTGAAGCCTTCTTCACAACAATTGAACCGCTCTCCTTGAAGTTCTTGATGATCCGATAAATGGTTGATTTAGGTGCAATCTTACTGGCAGCAATTTACCATTTGAAAGGAAACACTGAAGTTAATGGAAATGTAAAATTAATGTAGGAGAATATAACACATTAGATCTTGTAAAAGATGATACAAACCAAAAAAACGTGTTTTTAAATGTATTTCTTGTTCCATCTTTGAAATGCAAGAGAAAGGCCATACTTTCAGATAGGAGTCTAGGTGTAATTTAGATTTGTCACCAGATGGCAGCAGTGTGTGTGGAAAGTTTCAGACTGATCCAGTGAAGAATTACATTACTGTAAAATATTTTGTACCTGCCAGGAGTTTGCACAAATGTGCCGAATTGGTCAATTGATACATTTTCAAGTACATAACTATAGAGAACATACAAAAATGCTATAGCTAAAAAAAATATGTTTACACACTCCCAGGAACGTCATACATGAGCTTATACATTAGCTTATACATTAACTTTCACACATCTAGATGGCCTGGTGGGGTGGGTGTGGAGCTAGAGACAGCAGTGGGGTCAAACTGTAGAACCCAGTTCCTACATTTGAACATAAAGATTTATTTTATCAAAACAGAACTATGCTACATTTTATCTCTGGGACCCTCAGGATGACAAATCAGAGCAAGATTACTGAATGTAAGTACATTATTTACCTTCAGAGGTGAATGTATCAAACCAGTTGCCGTGATAAAAGTTTGTTGTTGTGCACTCTCAAACAATAGCATAGTATTGTTTCACTGTAATAGCTGTTATTGGAAACTGCAGTTAAATTCTTGTTAATCTAAGCTTTTGGCCTATATAAGACATGTCTATGTCCCGGAAAGTTGGCTGTTGTATACAATGCCATTCTAGTCACATTAGCGCACGGTAGCAACAACCATCCCGTAGAGGTTAACAAATCACATACTGTAATGGACTCATTTGGTGTTCAATAATCGTGGTTAACATGATTTTTTTATGACTACACCATCTCTGTACACCACACACACAGATAATTGTAAAGGTCCCTCAATCGTGTAGTGAATTTGAAGCAGATTCAACCAAAACGACCAGGGAGGTTTTTCAATGTCTCACAAAGAACAGCACCGATTGGTAGATGTGTATAAATAAAAAGCATACACTGAATATCCCTTTGAGCATGGTAAAGTTATTAATTAGGCTTTGGATGGTGTATCAATACATCCAGTCACTACAAAGATACTGGTGTCCTACCTAACTCAGTTGCCGGAGAGGAAGCGAACTACTCAGGGATTTCCCCATGAGGCCAATGGTGAAGTATTCATTTGATCTTAACACAGTTACAGAGTTTAATGGTTGTGATATGAGAAAACTGAAAATGGATCAACAACATTGTACTTACTCCACAATACTAACATAAATGACAGAGTGAAAAGAAGGAAGCCTGTACAAAATATAAAATCTTCCAAAACATGAATGCTGTTTGCAACAAGGCAGTTAAGTAATACTACAAAAAATGGAGCAAAGATATTAACTTTTTGTCCTGAATACAAAGCGTTATGTTTTGGGCAAATCCCCCCAAAAAACATCACCGAGACCCACTCATATTTTCAAGCAGGGTGGTGGCTGCATCATGTTATGGGTATGCTTGTCATCGACAAGGACTAGGGATTTTCTTAGGATAAATAGGAACGGAATACAGCTATAAGCACAGGCAAAATCCTAAAGGAAAACCTGGTTCAGTCTGCTTTCCAACAGACAATGGGAGACTAACTCACCTTTCAGCAGGACAATAACCTAAAACAAGGCCAAATCTACACTGGAGTTGCTTACCAAGATGACATTGAATCTTCCTGAGTGGCCTAGTTACAGTTTTGACTTAAATCAGCTTGAAAATCTATGGCAAGACTTGAAAATGGCTGTCTAGCAATGATCAACAAACAACTTGACAGACCTTGAAGAATTGTTTTTATAATAATGGGGCAAATATTGTACAATCCAATTATGCAAATCTCATAGAGACTTACCGCCAAAAAACTCAGATGTAATCACAGCCAAATGTGATTCTACAAAGTATTGACTCAAGGGTGTGAATACTTATGAAAATAGGATCTGTATTTAATTTTCAATGCATTAACAAAAATGTCTAAAAACATTTTTTCACTGTGTCATTAAAAAATCTATTTCATCCATTTTAAATTCAGGCTGTAACAACAAAATGTGGAATAAGTCAAGGGGTATGAGTACTTTCTGAAGGCACTGTAGCCCAGTAATACCGATTGCCTAATATAAATGGGCCAGGTGAGAATCTCTGGTAATTTTTTTCAATTTAACATTTTAATTTCTTGTTTTTCAAATCAACCAACAAAACACATTCCACATTCACAGATGTGGCAGACATAAATAATATAATAAAATAAAATCTAAAACAAAACAAACTTGCAGCAGCACTGTCAGCTTTCCAATGAGCTATTTCCAGCCTTAGCTGAGACGACGAGCAAATAACTTGTTTTTACAGCACCTTACACAATATTTATCTGCTCATTTCCCTAATCACCCCATTCACTCTGTCCAATTAGAAATATAGTTGAGTAGTGGAGACCAGAGTCTATCAAACTGTCTCTTGCGGAGGTCATTAGTGAGCTTTTCAAGAGGAAGAAATTCAACAATCTGATCAATCCACATTTTAAATGTAGGAGAAGTTTTAGAAGCCCACAATAGGAGTCACAGTCATAAACACATTTTCTCTGTCAGGATCAAGAACAAAGTCCTGCTGGGCATTAAGATAGATAGATACACGCGGTCATATCAAACTGTACATCTAGTATTTTCTGTGCAGCAGTATTTATAGATTACCAGATTTTGGCAATCTCTCTCCAACTCCAAAATACATGCGTATAGGTTCCACTTTCAGAGATACCTATTTTACAAAATCAGGAGAAATGTCTGTATTCACTCTATGGAGTCTCACTGGGGTGTTACTGGAGTGTTTGTAATTAGATTATTTAATCTTTACATTAGTAGAGGAGCAGTATACCCGGTCGCAAACATCCGCCCATAACTCATCACTGATTGTCAGACAAAGGTCCTTTTCCCAGATTCTTTTCAAAGGAGTAAAGGAAGAGCCCCCTTTCTCAGAAAAGAGTCTAGATTTAAGATTTTGCCTTTGATGGATTGTGCTGTAGCAAGAAGGGTCTCAACTTCATTCAGCTGAGCTCTAAACCTCCCCTTGGAAGTAAATGAGGAAATGAATGGATCGTGGCACATTGAATTCAATGCAGAGTTATTGAAAGGATTTCAGTATAGTGGTTTTCTGATGAAACAGGTCTGAAAAGTTCCTGATCCCGAGAGTATGCCAATGGCATCACTCGGGGCTTTTGGCACGTGTGTTTTTAAATGTTTTAAATGTTATTTAACCTTTATTTAACTAGGCAAGTCAGTTAAGAACACATTCTTGTTTACAATGACAGCCTAGGAACAGTGGGTTAACTTCCTTGTTCAGGGGCATAACAATGATTTTTACCTTGTCAGCTCAGGGATTCGATCTAGCAACCTTTCGGCTACCGGCCCAACGCTCTAACCAGTATGCTACCTGCCGCTCCGGTTGCATATTATAGGCGAGTGAGAACATGTTTGGGAGGAATTTGCCAAGGAATTTCTTACAGTCCCTCCATGCTAGTAGGGTGCTGTAAATCACAAATGTTTTGGCTATGTTGCCCACTTCACTAAAGTTATTAATGAATATAATTAAGCTTATGGGGCAATGAAGCACAGGATTGGGCTTCTATCTGAATCCACATTGAGTCTTGTCTGTTTGTGATCCATGTTCGCATGTTGCGGATTTGGGTAGACCAGTAGTACAATTGAAGGGAGGGAAGGGCAAGACCACCCTTAGAATCAGGTTTCGATTGCGTGGAGAGCATGATCCTAGGTTTTTTATTGCCCCATATAAATTTGGCGACGCTTTGATTAATTGTTTTGAAAAAGGAAACTGGGAGATAGCATGGGAGCATCTGAAATAAATAGTTCAGTCTAGGGAGGATGTTCATACTATTGGATTTGGGGTAACTTTGAACATTGAGATATTAAAGACATGATAGATCAGACACATAGTATATAAAGGAGTGAGAAGTTAATGGTTCTCTGTAGTAAGACAACTAAGCTTGGAATGTGCTGAGTTCAGGGAAAACAATTGCATGTGACAGTACTGATAAGGGGAGAGACCGTTGAAGGCGCATATCACTTAGTTCCCTGCTTAGCAAGAAGGATGCAATGTTAAGAGATGAGGAGACTCAACCCAAAGTGGGTTATGAATAACACCACGGGGGAAGCCATGTCTTTTGTCTGAATACAGCTGTGTCGAACCTATGGGAAGAATTCAACTTGAGTTATTTACTCTGAAAAATAAGAACCTAACAATACGGATAACATTGATTCTTCCGACTAAGCTAATTGGGCGGGAGAACCAGGTTTGGAGATTGTTATTGATTCGATCCAGGAGTAGGAGATCATTTTCCTTGAAAAGGCCATTCATATCTGGTGTTACAAAGATCCCAAGGTATTGAAACCCCTGTGTCTTCCATTGGAACGGATAGTGTCTTCATAGAGCTGTTGAGTGTAAGACAGAGGGCAAACAGTGGATTTGTTCAAATGTATCTTATATCCTGAAAACCTGCCGTACTGAGCAATTGTGTCTAAAATGGGAGGGATTTCTCAGGGTTGGATATGGAGAGCATGACATCCACGTAGAGCGAAATCTTGTGCTGCAGGCCACCTGCAGAAACACCCAAAATATTTGGATTGTTCCTTATCAACTCTACCAAAGGCTCTGCCCCCAACAAATACAGCAAGGGGGACAGCAAGCATCCTTGTCTTGTGCCACATCCCAGAGAATAATTCAGACCATTAGTAGTCACCATGGCATTTGGATGACAGTATAGGGACTTAATCCATTTAAAAAGTTTGGGCCCATATTGGAACTTTTCTAAGACTGAGAACAGAAAGCTCCACTCCATCCTGTCGAACGCCTTCTAAGCATCCAGTGAAGCCAGCAAGATACGAGTCTTCTGTGCGTTTACTTGATCTTTAATATCAAAAAGGCGGCGAATGTTATCAGAAGAGTACCAGTCTCTAATAAATCAAGTTTGGTCCGCTTTTCTTATTTTGGGAAGAAGAGTGTTTAGTCTTTTGGCGAGCAATTTGGTAATTATTTTGTAGTCGAAATCCAAAAAGCTTATGGGCCGGAAGGACGAGCAGGATAGAGGGTCCTTGTCTTTTTTGAGCAACACTGTAATGCAGGCTGTGTACATAGACTCTGGGAGAGTTCAGTTTTATGCAAAAATCAGTCGGCATTGGCAAAAAAGCTTTGTAGAACTCTCTGGGAAATCCGTCTCGGCCTGGGGATTTGTTAAGTGGCATGGAGATAATTGCCTCCAGGACCTCCTCAGGAGTGAAGGGGGAGTTGAGATCTTCTTGGTCGGTCTCTGATAGTTTTGGTAGCAAGATTCTCTAGGAAAGAATGGAGTTCTGCATCCGTATGTTTTCTCTCAGAAGTCTATAGTTTGCAGTAAAAATCACGAAAAGTTAAATTTATGTTATTTGGATTGTGTTTGACCTGTTCTGATGGCCAGGATTGTACGCTCTGACTGCTCTTTTTTTTAAATTGGTAAGCAATCAATCTACTAGGTCTATTGCTATACTCATGGTATTTCTGTTTAGTAAAGAAAAAAGTTCTCCTGAGTATTGTCCAAGTTCAGTTTGGCTTTGGCTGTTTTAAGTTGACTCCAGGAGGCGCTGGCTGTGAACTTTTTCACAGCGTTCCAGCTCCCTCTCAAGATCAAATCTGTGTGCTTCCATTGCTTTTTTCTTAGAGGGAGCATATGCAATTAGATGACCTCAGTGTGGCTTTGGCAGCATCACACATTGTGGCCGGAGAAACAGGAGTCTGTTGTCTTGTGTGTAGTTGTTTATCCATGTAGTAACCAAGGTATGAAACGCTTCGTTTGATTTCATGGAGTTGTTGAATTTTCAGCTCTTTGACTTCGGATGTTTTTGCAGAGGTCAAAGCGGTGGAGGACAAAGGCATGATCTGAAAGTGCTGGTCCGATTGTACACGTGGCAGAATTTATTAAAATCTTTGCGATAAAAATGAAATCTATACGAGAGTAGGTGTTACGGACATTAGAGTAGTATGTACAGTCCATAGATGAGCTATTAGTCTCTCTCCAAATATCGATCAGTCCCATCTCTTTAGTACGAGAGTTCAACATCTTTGCAGATCTAGGATTTGTGGTAAGGACTTGAGATGATTTGTCCAGGGTTGGGTTGAGGGTACAATTAAAATCTCCAGCCAGCACTCCAAATGAAACATAATGCTCATTGAACAGGGTTATAATGTTTGACATGAAAGCAGGAGTATCTGTGTTAGGGGCATATATGTTTAAGATAGTAATTGGTTCCCCATACAGTGACCCAGTTATCAGAATAAATCTCCCCTCTGGATCAGATATGTTTTTGTCAATTATGAATGGAACATGCTTATGGATAAGTATGGCTGAGCCTCTACTGTTTGATTTGAAAGACGAGAAATACACCTGTCCAGAGGTCCCACCCAAGCTCTGCGGAGTTTAGCATGTTCGGCATCACAGCAGCGCCTCTTCAACCTCAGGAGGCTGAAGAAATTTGGCTTGTCACCAAAAGCACTCACAAACTTCTACAGATGCACAATCGAGAGCATCCTGTCGGGCTGTATCGACGCCTGGTACGGCAACTGCTCCGCCCACAACCGTAAGGCTCTCCAGAGGGTAGTGAGGTCTGCACAACACATCACCAGGGGCAAACTACCTGCCCTCCAGGACACCTACCCCACCCGATGTCACAGGAAGGCCATAAAGATCATCAAGGACAACAACCACCCGAGCCACTGCCTGTTCACCCCGCTATCATCCAGAAGGCGAGGTCAGTACAGGTGCATCAAAGCTGGGACCGAGAGACTGAAAAACATCTTCTATCTCAAGGCCATCAGACTGTTAAACAGCCACCACTAACATTGAGTGGCTGCTGCCAACACACTGACTCAACTCCAGCCACTTTAATAATGGGAATTGATGGGAAATTATGTAAAATATATCACTAGCCACTTTAAACAATGCTACCTAATATAATGTTTACATACCCTACATTATTAATCTCATATGTATATACTGTACTCTATATCATCTACTGCATCTTTATGTAATACATGTATCACTAGCCACTTTAACTATGCCACTTTGTTTACATACTCATCTCATATGTATATACTGCACTCAATACCATCTACTGTATCTTGCCTATGCCGCTCTGTACCATCACTCATTCATATATCTTTATGTACATATTCTTTATCCCCTTATACACACAAGTGTAAGGTAGTAGTTTTGGAATTGTTAGCTAGATTACTTGTTGGTTATTACTGCATTGTCGGAACTAGAAGCACAAGCATTTCGCTACACTCGCATTAACATCTGCTAACCATGTGTATGTGACAAATAAAATTTGATTTGATTTGTAACAGCGCAATGTCTGCTTTTTATTTTTAACCTCTTAGAGCTCTAGGGGCGCTATTTCATTTTTGGATAAAAAACGTTCCCGTTTTAAGCGCGATATTTTGTCACGAAAAGATGCTCGACTATGCATATTCTTGACAGTTTTGGAAAGAAAACACTCTGAAGTTTCAGAATCTGCAAAGATTTTGTCTGTAAGTGCCCCAGAACTCATTCTACAGGCGAAACCAAGATGATGCATCACCCAGGAATTAGCAGAATTTCTGAAGCTCTGTTTTCCATTCTCTCCTTATATGGCTGTGATTGCGCAAGGAATGAGCCTACACTTTCTGTCGTTCGCCCAAGGTCTTAGCAGCATTGTGACGTATTTGTAGGCATATCATTGGAAGATTGGCCATAAGAGACTACATTTTCCAGAGGTCCGCCCGGTGTCCTTTGTCTAAATTTGTGCGTAATCTTCAGGTGCGGGCATTTTCTCCTGGGATTCAGGAGAGAAAGCATGTGTCCAAGAACGATGTATCAATGAAGAGATATGTGAAAAACACCTTGAGGATTGATTCTAAACAACGTTTGCCATGTTTTCAGTCGATATTATGGAGTTAATTTGGAAAAAAGTTTGCGTTTTGAGGACTGAATTTATGGATTTTTTTTGGTAGCCAAATGTGATGTATAAAACGGAGCTATTTCTAATACACAAGGAATCTTTTTGGAAAAACTGAGCATCTGCTATCTAACTGAGAGTATCCTCATTGAAAACATCAGAAGTTCTTCAAAGGTAAATTATTTTATTTGAAGGCTTTTATGTTTTTGTTAATGTTGCGTGCTGGATGCTAACGCTAATGCTAACGCTAAATGCTAACGCGAAATGCTAACTCTAGCTAGCTACTTTTACACAAATGATTGTTTTCCTATGGTTGAGAAGCATATTTTGAAAATCTGAGATGACAGTGTTGTTTACAAAAGGCTAAGCTTGAGAGATGGCATATTTATTTCATTTCATTTGCGATTTTCATAAATAGTTAACGTTGTGTTATGCTAATGAGCTTGCTGATAGATTTACACAATCCTGGATACAGGGGTTTTTTCATAGCTAAACGTGACGCAGAAAACGGAGCGATTTGTCCTAAACAAATAATCTTTCAGGAAAAACTGAACATTTGCTATCTGAGAGTCTCCTCATTGAAAACATCTGAAGTTCTTCAAAGGTAAATGATTTTTTTGAATGCTTTTCTGTTTTTTTGTGTAAATGTTGCCAGCTGAATGCTAATGCTAAATGCTACGTTAGCCATCAATACTGTTACACAAATGCTTGTTTTGCAATGGTTGAGAAGCATATTTTGAAAATCTGAGATGACAGTGTTGTTAACAAAAGGCTAAGCTTGAGAGCTAGCATATTTATTTCATTTCATTTGCGATTTTCATGACTAGTTAACGTTGCGTTATGGTAATGAGCTTGAGTCTGTATTCACGAACCCGGATCCGGGATGGGGAGATCAGAAAGGTTAAAGAGCACATTTCAGTTTGATTGCATGACCTAGACCATGGCAATTCAATGTCAGTAGATTTAAGGCACCAGAGAACGACATCAAACAGTAATGGAACTTTAGTGCAAGTCATCTCTGGGTAAAGGTGGACAATAGTTACAGCTGTGATCACATAAAAGATAAGTAAATGGTGCATATAAAACAACAAACAATCTCTGAACACAATCACTGAACACAATCTCCCAAACAACTCTACATATCCTGTTGGATCAATTAACCCCACGCTCAGTCTCAATTCTGTGTTCCGAAAATCGGGAACAGTTAGCAACGCACAACGCCTGTCTGGCTGCTGGTGGGGGCCTCAGTGCTCGGTGAGCCCCCTCAAGTTCTATGGGCCTGTCGGTGGACAGGTGGAGCCACTCTGGGAGTTAGCTGTTTCTTGGAGGCTTTTTCCGTGTCTATTGCTCGAGTCCAGGTAAAAATGTTAACAGTATTGTCGCCTTTTGTAGCCGCCATTACTTTTTGACTAAAGCAAATGGAGTTTTAACTTGAAGTGGAGGTAAGATTAAGAATTGGAAAAACTACTTGTGTGGAGCTCTTAGTTCATGCAGCCATCTCGTTCAAGGGTCATGTGATCCCCGAATCTCTGGTAATTTAACCTATTTCTTAGGTTCTTTGCGCATTTTGATATGGCCTATAGGGTGAAAATTCCTGGGACCACGACTGGCAATCGAGATGAGTCACATATGCCTGAAATAACATTGCAGGACTGCAGTTGGGTTCAGGACCAGTTATTGTGGAAGTGGGTGGGAATCGGACACAAAGCCAGTGGGAAGCCAGCATACATGCCCTTATATCAGTCATCAGTCAAATAGAGCGCGTCTTGTCCTGCTCCTGAAATCTGCTCCTGCATTCATCCCAAACATCAGCAACAGAGCTTTGGGGTAGGTGCATTTCTGACATCAATGTGTGTGAAATTACAATGATAATTTAATATGGTAAATAAAATGTAAACATTTTTAACATACCGTTGACACATAGGCTATGGTGTAATGGTAGGTTTTGTGGGTTTTTATACTACTATGTAGGTGTCATAACCAGCCATAAAATAACAATATATGTCACAATAGGTCTAAATATAATATGGTCATAACACTGTCACATAGCAGGTGTCAGCTGTTATGACATGGCTATGACCGTGTCATAACGTGTTATGACGCTGGGTGTCAAGGAAATTGTTACCGAAAGATGTATAAATAATAGCACGTCCAACTGTTCTAACAAAATTCCACATTAAACTAACTGAAATGATGAATGCAAAGAAAAGTGTTGCTTCTGGCCTCCCGAGTGGCGCAGAGGTCTAAGGCACTGCATCACAGTGCTTTGGGGGGGGGTTGGGGGGGCTTTACTTGGCTCATTGCGCTCTAGCGCCTGAGGGCTGACATGTTCATTTAGTACTCTTGGGGTGACAGGTTTAGCTGAACATACATAGTTTTGGAGCAGAAGCACCATCAACGGCAATCCGCTGGCATGGGTCTTTCTCTAACTAGCTGTGCTTGGTCTGGAGGTGCTTCTTGATATTTGAAGTTGAGTTCCTCGCAGTTGACAGGCACTTATCGAGGCACAGTTTGCATTTGATTCAGTTTTTCTGCTTTTCTTCTACCAATTCAAAATAATATGAATACTTCCACGATGTAAAAGCTGTTGTCTCTAACATCTTGCTAGCTAGCTAGCTTCCCTACACAACTTTCTTGAAGAAATAGGAAGAGTGTGAACTTAAGGGATTTAACATTTTTTGGGGACAAAAAAAAGGAAAAAAAAGGTAAAAGTAATGATTTGCTTATTTCAAAAAGTAACTGATTACTTAGATTGAGAGAAAAAAAATGTGCTAAGTTATTGGTTACCACAAAAAATGTGAGTACTGTAATGCATTACTTTGTAACGTGTTACCCTCAACACGGATCGCAATACATATAGAATCGTGAGAATCGCAATGCATATCACACCTAACTCTCGTGATAATATTGTAACATGAGGTCCCTGGAAATTCCCAGCCCTAATCGAGATACTCATTAGTATCGTGACAAGGAAACAAAACAGGTGGATTTAAATTCTTTAGGATCTTGTCAACAAGCATCATTATGTTGTCATCCAGAGTCAAATTGTATTTTTTTTCTCTAAAATGTTTAGCACAAATATTTTAAATCCCTGTTAGTGAGCATTTCTCCTTTACCAAAATAATCCATCCACCTGACAGGTGTGGCATATCAAGAAGCTGATTAAAAAGCATGGCTTTCATGGTAGAATTGCTGCAAAGAAACCACTACTAAAGGACACCAATAAGAAGAAGAGACTTGCTTGGGCCAAGAAAAAAGACCGGTGGAAATCTGTCCTTTGGTCTGATGAGTCCAAATTTTAGATTTTTGGTTTAAACCGCCTTGTCTTTGTGAGACACAGAGTAGGTGAATGGATGATCTCCACATGTGTGGTTCCCACCGTGAAGCATGGAGGTGGTGGTATGATGGTGCTTTGCTGGTGACACTGTCTGTGATTTATTTAGAATTTAAGGCACACTTAACCAGCATGGCTACTTACTACAGCATGCTGCAGCGATACGCTATCCCATCTGGTTTGGGCTTAGTGGGACTATCATTTGTTTTTTCCAACAGGACAATGACCCAACACACCTCCAGCCTGTGTAAGGGCTATTTGGTCAATAAGGAGAGTGATGGAGTGCTGCATCAGATGACCTGGCCTCCACAATCACCCAAACTCAACCCAATTGAGATGGTTTGGGATGAGTTGGACCGCAGTGAAGGAAAAGCAGCCAACAAGTGCTCAGCATATGTGAGAACTCCTTTAAGACATTCCAGGAAAAGCATTCCAGGTGAAGCTGGTTGAATGCCAAGAGTGTGCAAAGCTGTCATCAAGGCAAAGGGTGGCTACTTTGAAGAATCTAAAACATATGTGAAACACTTTTTTGGTTACTACATGATTCCATATGTGTTCATAGTTTTGATGTCTTCACTTCTATTCTTCAATATAGAAAACAGTCAAAATAAAGAAAAACCCTTGAATGTGTAGGTGTGTCCAATCTTTTGACTGGTACTGTATGTCTACAGAAATAATACAGAACTGTAATAGCTTTACACTTTTTCCCCCTCATTAGACCAGCCTCTCTGGGATTATTTCTAATGTATTTAGTGTGGTTTACACTGTTCCCCCTCAGCCTCTCTGGTATTATTTCTAATGTATTTAGTGTGGTTTACACTGTTCCCCCTCAGCCTCTCTGGTATTATTTCTAATGTATTTAGTGTGGTTTACACTGTTCCCCCTCAGCCTCTCTGGTATTATTTCTAATGTATTTAGTGTGGTTTACACTGTTCCCCCTCAGCCTCTCTGGGATTATTTCTAATGTATTTAGTGTGGTATACACTGTTCCCCTTCAGCATCTCTGGGATTATTTCTAATGTATTTAGTGTGGTTTACACTGTTCCCCCTCAGCCTCTCTGGTATTATTTCTAATGTATTTAGTGTGGTTTACACTGTTCCCCCTCAGCCTCTCTGGTATTATTTCTAATGTATTTAGTGTGGTATACACTGTTCCCCCTCAGCCTCTCTGGTATTATTTCTAATGTATTTAGTGTGGTTTACACTGTTCCCCCTCAGCCTCTCTGGTATTATTTCTAATGTATTTAGTGTGGTATACACTGTTCCCCCTCAGCCTCTCTGGTATTATTTCTAATGTATTTAGTGTGGTTTACACTGTTCCAAATTGGCAGATATGTTTTATTTATAATAATAACCCTCATTTTCCCTTGATCTTCCTCTTATTGTTACTGTTATAATTATGATCATTATCAATAGTAGACATAGTATAGCAACCTTGTATAACCTCCATCAAGCTGTAGACCTAAGAGTGAATCCTGTTTAGACTTAATACCGGAACTTACATAGGCCTATATTTCCATAATTATATAGGCTACTGTATCAATCAATTTATTTGTTCTTTCATGTCATCACACAGCATACAAGTCATTCATGATTTGAAATGCAAATCAAAAAAAAAATGTGTAATCTAACAGCACTTGTTTGGCACACGTAATATGCACACAGCGCTTGCTGCTTAATTTATTTTTCTTAATCTCCAGTATTTTCCACAACTAGTCAAATTTATTCCACACATCTGACTTCCCCTTTACCTCCTGAGAAACCTGTAAACAGTCCCCCGTTTGAGTTTATTTCTCACGTCCTCTGCATGAATTTTGCTCTCACATGTGTCACAATGTTCAGAGTTCGTTATAACCAATTGATTGATGTGATTATGGTATACTTTAGGTCAGGCCCTATTGGTCACATGCCACACAGCAGGAAGGTGAGAGACACAACAGATGCTAGTCACACAGTCACTCTGTCTTTTTTTAACACAGTGCAGCAAGTCTGAGCAAGGCCAGTAGAATCAAATCAATTGCGGTCGGACTCCCTCTAGTCATTTGTGTGTCTTAATTATTTCAAACAGTTCGCTTAAAGCATCAGAGAAGCTCAGTGCATATAGTTTATTTGATTAAAGCAAGGGCTGTCAAACGATTCAAATAATTGTGATTAATTACCTTAAATTCTGTAGTGAATCTCGATTAATCGCTCAAATTTGGTGCTAAATAAAGATTTTTCCATTTAAAAAAAGCTGTGTATTGAGTTATAGGCATGTAGTTAAGCAATACAAAAGTCTCATAACTTACTAATGCTCCCAGCAGGCCTACTAATGCTCCCTCAAATTCTCTCACACTCACACACACACTCACACACACACACACGCGCACGCACACACGCACGCACACGCACACGCACGCACACGCACACACACTTCAAATGCTTGTTCTCCCAATTACTGACTGGAGGGTTGACAATAAGAAAATAAATGACTGGCTCTATGGACACAAAGAACTGAGAGCATGAACCTGTCCAACAATGTCATGAATTCCACAGAACATAAACCTCTGACCACACACTTCAGTCGTCCTCCAATTTCTTTTCACTGAGCCAGTTGCAAATGCAGACAAGCCTGTTGACAGTTTTAGATGATAAAGCTGCTCTCGTCTTTTGTACGATATGCCCAGAGAGTGAAAACAACCTCACACAAGGTACTGATGTGGCAGGCGTTGCCAGGTACCTTCGTACACTACAGGCCAGCCTGGTGTGTGCCCAGTCCTCCATTTTGATGCTGGGCTCTGCTTTGTAACGCTCCACACATTTCTCAATGGACTCATCTTCATCAGAGTCATACTCATACTCAGAAGAACTCAAAAAGGGCAGCTTTATTCTTTGGTGTTTCTGACTGAGGTTTCTTTATCAGGTTGCTGTTCAGGCCTCTCTTCCTTCAGAAATTTGCTGACCAAAGCCCACACCTCACCCCTCTCAGGTCTGGGAAGGCACTTCAGGTCCTTAAACCTTGGGTAGAGAGCTATGGCGATCTTCAGCCATGTGAGGTTGGTGTTGTCCTAGCATTACTCCAGGCCTGTTGTAAATGTCAGCTTGAATCTTACCATGTAGGCATGGTCATCATCGGAGCCATCTATCCCCCAAAGGAGATGACATAAAGCAGGTAACACCACTGAGCAGGAAATGTAATTCTCTCCTCCCAGAAGTTCAGTCAAGTACCTGCAGTGAAAGGTCATTCAAAATAACTTTAGTCAACTCTCTCACACACAATTATAACACTAACAGTGAGATAAAGAATATTACCTGCAGGGCTCCAGTAGTGCCTCCAGCTTCTGCAGTTTCTCCAGTTCAGCTGTGGTTGGCATGGTGATGTTGGTTTCTGTGGACTCGCTTTACCATTTCGAGAGTGGAACTCCATCTGTTGTGACATCTTGTGCGAGTGACTCCTTTAGCCCATTTGCAACTTGCTGTTGTCCTAGCTCTGCAGCGTTTGGTGGGCTGTGTTTGAAAAGCACAACAATTTTTCGGCATTTGGCTAGGGCATTGGGGAACCCGCTGTTCTGTAGGGATACTGTGATGGACCTTAGGAGACTATGCGCGGTGCAGGGCAGGTGTTCAAAAGGCAGATGTCTCACAGCTGAAATCATGTTCCGTGCACTCTGTGCAAACTGTGGTAACTTTGTTTTCAATGTTCCACTGCTTTGCTAGATCCATGAAATGCCCGGCGCATGTTTCAGCATAGTGCCTCTTTTCTGTCTACATTAAAGCCAGAGCGTGTGAATTCAGTGATGTGGTGCGCAGTAACTCCAAGGTAGTTGTGGTTACTGACCAAAGTCCAGTGGTCTCCCGTGAGAGCAACAGCTGTTGCATGTTTCAGCTCCTCCGCTTTCATTGCCCTCTCGCTTTCATACAGCTAGTGTATTCTTGTAACGACGGTGGCTCTCGTGGGTAACTCATACGTGGAGACGTTCAATGCTATCCGAATGATATGCCTCATCCGTCTTCCTCTACAATGTGGACTGGCCTGCAAGCTGTAGCTATTCACTTGGCTATTGCCTGTGTTAGCTTGCTGCTCGTCGACTTGTCCATAGGTCTCCGGTTCCCACCCTCTTGTAGCTTAGCCTGCCGAAGATGTCCTCCATTGCTACTAGTAACGTTACTTGTGTAAATGATGAAGAAGACTTGATGTACTTCGGTGATAAAGAAATTCAGCCTTGCAGTTGATGCAAATGACTTTGGTTTTATCCAGAGAGCCACCTGGGAGGGATTTCAAATTGAATGTATCATTTAAAAGCCCATTACTACTGTAGCATTCTCCCATCATTCAGTCATATAAGTAGCTAGCTAGTTAAAGTGGTTGTCAAACTAGCGCATTGGCTGCCAGGGCTTGAATTTGAACTATGGATGGTTCAGGGGGTCAAACTACAGTAAGAAAAATGCGTTAATGGTGTCAAAAAATGTATGGCATTAAAAATGTGTTAACTTTGACAGCCCTAATTAAAACACATAGGGAAAATGTATGGTAACATACACGTTTAAAAACGGACTACATGTTTAAAAACTCACACTCTGGTGTTCTAAATCAATAGTAAATCAACATGTCGGGAACATTAACTTGATTTACCATGCAGTAGGTCATGTAACTGTTTATTACATGCACTATGCTTTGTGGACCCCACTGGACAGATGTTGCTCTCCGGTTTTGTGATGAAACAAAAGGTGTGGTTGAATTTATTCTGCCACTTCTTATTGTCTCGGCCTTAGGCCTATATATCACGGTGGCAAGGCATATGAACTAACAGGTTATAGAGCAAACAACGCATTTAAACAATAGGTTTTTTCCTGGCTTGTCTTCCCTAGTGATTTCACCCACGAACCGCTACTGAACTAAACAGCTAGACATCAAATGCGCATCAAACAACTATATGTAATTATTGAAGAATCCAGTTAATGACCGTATGGATTTTTGTTTTATTAAATCATATTAAAGTTACTCTTTCTGTTTGAAGAATTGGATTTTGCAATCATATACATTATTTTGGATGTGTGCCCATGAAAACTGTTTTCACACCGTAACATAGGGAGATACGAAATGTTAAGAAGTTACAGTACACTGCCGAGATCGCCATACAAAAAAAGAATGTAGCATAATTTGAATATTTTTTTTTTACATTGGATAAATTAGAGACTTATATCATACACTACAGATGAGGAACAATGGGAAAGTAATTCTGCTTTGAAAATTGATAAACATGTAACCCCACTTTTGAGAAAATAGCCCTTGAATGTTTTGGCACACCTACTGGAGAGCTCCTCTTTGTCTACACCCATTCAGCATCGTTCACACCATATTAAGCCTTAGTCCCACCAATCTCTTTAAGGATTCACATGTGAGGCCATGTAGTAAACACACGCTATATCCAATAAAATCAAAGTTTGTCACATGCACAGGATACAGAAGGTGTAAATGGCACAGTGATAGTTATTGCAGACTTGCATAGTAGCAATATCAAAAACCAAAAGTGTCCAAATAAAAATATTTTAGAAATATGTTAGCGTTATTAGATGACGCTTACCCGACACACTTGTCTAAATTGATGGGTCATGTGAAGGTAATGCTATAACCACCACTCACCCACATCTAGCTAAGTGGATGGGTCACTATTGTCTCGACATGTACACGTTCTTTAAATACAATCAATGGCCGTAATCACCCCCAGACACACCTGTTAAATTGATGGGTCATGTAATAATCCGGCCGAAGTGGAGTCTTTTGTTTAGACATGTAGCTAGCTAGGTAGCTAGCTAAACAATAAACCGGGATAACCCCAACTCATATTACTACCAATAAAAACATTGTCAAAGCTGTAGTATGAATCTGCAGGTAGCTAAAGCTAACAAACTAGGTTCAATGTTAACTAGCTAACATTAGGCTATAACTAGAAATGCTAATTGATTTTTTAATTGAATATTATTACTACACAGATCATACACGTAACATTAGCTAGCGAGCCAGCAAGCTAACATTTGCTAGCTAACTAACAGTATGTTTTAACTTGCAATAAAAATGACTGACAAAATTAGAAACGTATATCTGTAAAATGTAGCTAGACTCTTACCCGTATATATGGATGAACACTTCACGGGAGACCGGAACCATTTAACTCAGTTTTGTTTTTAACTACATGTTGGTTGGCCAGCTTTGTGTAAAGTCACTCCGGTTCACACTGACAATGACATGTGCAGAAAGTAGCCCATCACTTTTCCTACTGATCTGTCGATAGCGCCTTCTAAATTTAGGGCATCAACGAGGAGAAAAATAGCAACTTTTTTGTAGTTTTCGATGGTGTCGTGTCTTTACTATCATTAAATGTGAATACTTATTTTATCAAATCAATTCTCTATGTGTAATTATTATTACGTGATTCAACTAATCATGTCAACTTAATTAACTAAGAAGTCAGGGCACCAAGGAAAATGTTGATTTACAGAACTATAATTTTCCGAATATAACTTCAGATATTTCTGTTGTTATGTGTGAAATTTGTTTCTGTATAGTTTAGGTTCTGTTAAGGCAATTGTTGAGGTGATTATCAACTGGGCACAGGAGGCTCCTTCGACTGTCGAGAGAAGGAGCAGAGCAGGCTCTAGTGTCGGGAGAAGGAGCAGAGCAGGCTCTAGTGTCGGGAGGGGCTATGCTGACGTGTATTTTTCTCCGCTCCTGCAGGAGTAATAAAGGCTTAGTGCATTAAATTTGTTGGAAGAAAGAAAGAAATATAAAAAAAAATTATTGTGATTTATCAGGGGGTGCTGCAGCATCTCAGTGCAAGAGACGTCACTATAGTACCTGGCCAGCCAGAGCCCGGACTTTAAGCCGTTACATTTGAAAAAAAATACTAAAAACCTGTTTTTGCTTTGTCATTATGGGGTATTGTGGGTAAATTGGTGATGGGAAAAAAACAATTTAATCCATTTTAGAATAAGGCTGTAACATAACAAAATGAGGAATAAGTCAAGGGGTCTGAATACTTTCTGAATGCACTGTATTCGATAGTTTTAGATATATAGGGTAAAGTTTAGAATTTCATAACGAGGACATTAATCACTTCTGCTACCTGCACTGCATGGTCGAAGCGGGAGTAGGCCTATATATGGTCGGCATTCAGGTCCAAAAAGCTTCCAATGTTCCCACAAATGTTGTGTTAGCCCCAAATTCTAATCACTATCTAGCTAGCCAGCTAGCCAAATCCACTGAGATAGGGCAAAACATTGTATCTTATACAGGCCAGTACCAGTGGTGGAGAATATCAGCATTGTTTGTGCAACAGCTTGTTATTAACACTAGAAACACTAAAGCAGTCATTTGGACTGCTCATTAATTAATTAATTAATTGTATTACTCTAACACTTTTAAAAAATAATGCCTGCGCCGTTCCTTCTCCCCCCAGTAGGGACTGTTCCGCTCCTTCTCCCGACAGTTGAAGGCGCCACCCGTGCCCAGTTGATAATCACCCCAATAGTTACCTCGAAAATGAACCTACACTATACAGAAATGTATTTCACACATGACAGATTAAATAAATAAAGTATAATGGGGGAGAAAAGTGAGATGAATGGATGCAGACGCTGCGCCGGCGTTGCTACAAAATCTGAATGAAAATGACTCCATTGGTGGGGAAGAAATGAATTATGATGACATCTCTGATGGTTATTCTTCTGATTCTGAGCCTCAGCCTGAATCTACACCTGCGAGGCGTAAGCGCAAAAAAGCCAGAACGGTGCACACTGAGCAGGTGCCTGCGCCACCACCAAATAACACGGCGAGACAGGAGAGAGGAAGGGACGGCACTGTTTAGATTGAACAAGTCGGTGACAATGCTGATGGCCGATTAACAGCACAAAATGTCATCACTGAGAGAGCAGACCTGACATCTCAAGCAAAAAAACAACATCAGCAACGCACTCATCAGAATACATTGTTTATGTGACATGGACATCCAACTGATGCCATTGTGCGAAGACACACACCATGTAAGCACGAGTTGACAGTAATTGACTATTTCTGACTGCGCTGTCAGACACATTCATTATATTTCCATTATTGCTTTTGGTGCTTATGACAATGTTAAGGCTACTGATGATTTCATCATTTGACCGTGCATCTTGGTGGTTGGGATATTATATATTTTTTGTAGCTATACAAATAAGATGTTACCGCGTTCCAACACATATGCTTTCTGTTTCATAGTTGTAACAAAGGCACTCCATGAATAAAATTGATTTAACACTTGAATTAATATATATTTTTTGTTTTTACATAACCTACAGTAACAAACTAATGAAAATGTTATTTTGTTATAATATATAATATACACTGCTCAAAAAAATAAAGGGAACACTTAAACAACACAATGTAACTCCAAGTCAATCACACTTCTGTGAAATCAAACTGTCCAGTTAGGAAGCAACACTGATTGACAATAAATTTCACATGCTGTTGTGCAAATGGAATAGACAACAGGTGGAAATTATAGGCAATTAGCAAGACACCATCAATAAAGGAGTGGTTCTGCAGGTGGTGACCACAGACCACTTCTCAGTTCCTATGCTTCCTAGCTGATGTTTTGGTCACTTTTGAATGCTGGCGGTGC